>NW_004524696.1:5811147-5817927 GCF_000260255.1 Octodon degus | reverse complement strand
AAAAAAAATAAAAAAATAAAAGTCAATAGCATCCCTCTACACAGATAACAAACACACTGAGAGGGAAATTATGGAACAAATATCTTTTACAATAGCGCTGCAGAAAATGAAATACTTAGAAATTAATTTAACTAAAGAAGTCAAAGATCTATTCAATGAAAATTACAGTACTCTGAAAAAGGAGATTGTGGAGGATTTCAGAAAATGGAGATATTCCCTGTTCCTGGTTAGGAAGAACCAACTTTGTGAAGATAGCCATACTCCCAAAACTGTTTTACAGATTAAATGCAATCCCTATCAAACTATCACCAATATACCTCACAGACCTAGAGAAAAATCATTCCTAAACTTTATTTGGAACCAGAAAAGACCTAGAATAGCAAAGGCAATCTTGGGCAACAAAGACAAGGCAGGAAGCATTACAATTCCTGACTTGAAATTCTGCTACAAAACTACTGTGATAAAATCAGCATGGTATTGGCCAAACAACAGACCTGAGGATCATCAGTGTAATAGATAGAAGCTGCAGAAGCCTCGACGAACATACTCAGCCACCTTATCTTCAACAAAGGGGACAAACATGCTTACTGGAAGAAAGATAGCCTCTTTAACAAAGGTGCTGGAAAAACTGGCTCTCTACATGCTGAAAACAAAACTTGACCCAGATCTATCTCCATGCACTAAGCTAAAGTCAAAATGGACTAAAGATCTAAACATTAAAACAGAAACACTAAATCTCCTGGGAGTGAAAATAGGAAGAACTATTGATATAGTTTTTTAATTAGTGCTTCAATTTCATTGCCAGTTATTAGATTATTGGGTATTTAAAAAAATCTTTGTTCAGTTTTGGTAATTCATACCTGGGAACCTATCAATTTCTTCTTAATTCTCCAATTTATTGGTGTACAGGATTTCAAAGTAGTTAGTAATTTGTTTTAATTTCAGTCATATCCATTGTGATCTAATTCTTTCATTTCTAATTGCATTAATTTGATTCTTTTCTATCACTTTTTTGTCTATATTGGTTAAATGTCTCTTTTATTTTTTGTAAAGAACAACTTACCAATTCATTGATCTTTTGGATTGTTTCTTTCAATATAAGATTGATATCTTCTCTAATTTTTATAATGCTCTTTTTTGTTCTACCTTAGTTTTTAAAGTGTTATTGTTTCTCAAGATCCTTGATGTAGGTTACTAGGTAATTTATTTGGGATCACTTTGCTTTGTGATGTGGCCATCCACAGCTATGAGTTATCCTCTTTGAACTGTTTTCATTTGTCTTATTTCTAGAATGGTATGCTGGTATTATTTATTATGGCATATGTCTTATACCTTACTTGATTTCTTCTGTAACCCATTGTTTAATTAAGAGTGTATTGTTTAGTCTTCATGAATTTGTGTAATTTCTCTTTACTTTTTCATTGATTTATGCCTTCACTGGGTTATGATCTGATAATATGAATGGTATAATTTCAATTCTTTTACATTTACTTAAGCTTCATTTATTGGATAGTATGTGGTTTCTTTGGAAAATATTCCATGTGCTACTGAAAATAATATATATTATGGGGTCAGGGATATAGATCAGTTGCACAGGGCCTGCCTAGTAATTACAAGGTCCTCAGTTTGATTGCTTGTACCAAAAAATATGTATTATGTTGTTAGGAGGAATATTCTATAGATATCTATGAATTCTATTTGTTCAAATGTTTGTCCAACTCTAATAACTTTTGCTGATTTATGACAATAGGATATTGATGTCACCTATTATAGCTGTATGTATCTGTCTTTTATACCTAGTAATAGTTGATTTATCAGTTAGGTACACCATTGTTCTGTGCATATATTTAGTTATTGTTGTTTCTTCTTGCTGTATTGTTTCCCTAAAAATATGTAGCGATATTCATTTTCTCTTTTGATCAGTTTTGGATTGAAGCCTACTTTGGATTGGTATGTGTGCTATTTTCAGATTCCTGTGTTATGGAACATTATATTTCATCCTTTGATTTTTAGTCTATGAGTTTATGTTTTGGTTAAACGTGCTTTCCATATATAGAATGTTATTAAGTTTTGTTTTTTGACTCATCATGCCAGTCTCTATCTTTTGATTAGGGAACTGAGACTATTCAAATTTAGAATATTATAATTATTAGGCATTGACTTATTCCACTCATTATCTTACTTTCTTGTTGCTTTCCTTTATTTCTGTTATGCTTAACTGTTTAGCCTATATGGCGCATTCATTGTTTTAGACCTTTTGTCATTGTTGATACCATTATCTCTTTCTAGGGTATTGTTGAGAGTTTTTTAGAATGTTCATTTGGTGGTCTTGAATTCCTTTGTAAGTTCTGTATCATGAAAGCACCTTATTCCTCCATCAGTTTTTGAAAGGTAGTTTTGCAAGACACATCAGTATGAGTTGAACATTCTTTGCTCTTAGGGCTTGAAATATTTTCCTCCAAACTCTACTGGTCATTTAAAACTTGTGATTGGAAGCCTGTTGTAATTCTAGTCGGGTTTCATTTGTGCTTTCTTGCTTTTCTATGACTGCTTGTAAGATTGTGTTCTTGTGTTAGACTTCTGGAATTTTCACTACATGTGTGTTAAGAAGAATTCTTTTTCTGATCATTGGTATTTTGGTTCTGTATGCCTCAATTATCTGTATATTAATTCTTCCCTTATTTCAAAAGTTTTCTGCTATTATTTCAGTAAAATAAAATGCTATTTGTGCCATCTTTTAATGAATTCACCAATTCCAATTAATCTTCTAGTAGTCTTTTCATCATCTATAATCTGTTGGATACATATTTATGTTCTCTTGTTGTTTTTAAGGTATTTCTTATTAATTGGTCACCAACACTTGCCCTGTATTTATTTTAATTATGATAGAGTCCTCAAATTGTTCACCTCTGCCACCCATAATTTCCAAAGAAGTTTTAGTCTCCTGAATACTATTTGGAGCCCTCTTATGGGGCCCTTTTTTCTATGCTGGTCGTTCATGTTTTCAACACTTTGTTTGGCTCTTCTAACTTTTTATTAGTGTCTTCTATATACTTACATATCTTACTTTTCTTAAATTTAGTCCAATGCCTTTTAAATTATATCTTCTATGAGTTTGCCAAATGCCTCATTGATCTATTTTCTTATCTCTTCTGATATTATTTAAAATAATTTGGGTGTGAAGCTTTTGGTTTCATCCACTTCAGTGCTCTGTGGTTCTGCTTTGGGAGAGTTGTGTTTTGGGAGTCATTTTGTTGACTTGCCTTCCTGTGTTTTTATTGTTTGTTTTTCTTGTGTGCTGATGTTTGTGGGTTGATTACAGTGGAAAGTTTTGTTTCTCTTATGGAAACCTCTTCAGGTAATGTGCACTTCTCGGTAGTGTTCTTTGTGCTTGTCTATTGGCCTTTGTCTCTGACCCCAAAATCAAACTACCTCATTTACTTACGGTGAGAAGTTGCAACATAACTGGTTCATCATCCAGTTTTCTAGAAACAAGCCAGAGCATTATTAATGATCCCAAGGCATGGCATATATTGGCTTTTCAATAAAACCAATTAATAGCACCAGGTGTCTATAGTAATAAAAGAAGAATCAATTTTACTGTGAAATGAAAACTGAATATGGTGAAAGCAATTAAGTACAACAATAAAGTATCATCTTTAATTTTAGAAATCTATTAATATAGTATGAACAGTAAAACTGCCAAATATTGACCCACTATTAAGTATTGTAAATGTCTATTAAGCAAAACAACTTTACTAACTATAGTATTCAACATCAAAAATAAGATATTATATAGATATCTAGATAGTTACATTTAGTATTTATGCTAGTAAAAGTAGTGGGAGTGAGGAATTAAAGACAAAAAGGCAAACTTTCAAAAATTAATAAATGGAATATGAGAAGGAAATGAGAAAAAGTAATATGTGGGTTTCTCTTAAGGAGTACAAGGAAATGAATCATGGTGAAAAAGTAATCATAATAGAAAATAGTAGAGGGGCCAATGAGATAGCTCAGTAGAATAGGCACTTGCCTGGCAAGTGCAAGGGACTAAGTTCAATACCTGGTTCCACCAAAAAAAAAAATACTAGAAATAGAGACCATGAAAAACAAGTAACAAGATGAACAGAAAACAAAATTAGGAAATAAAAGATAAGAAAAAAATGAAAAAACTCAAAAGTGAAAAAAGAGAAAAGGAGAGAAGCAAAGCTAAAAGAAGAAATAAATATGAAAGAAAGCCATAAGCCTCCCAAAAAAGCTATGAAGGAAAGTTTCAAATAAGACAAAATAGAAGCATCAAAACAAGACTGATTTTTCTCCTTGTCCTTTAAATATTTTTTTGACTTTGCAATCAAAGATTCATTTTAATTGTTCATCAATACAGTACTTAAGATTGGATTGTTTATTTTTTATTTTTTAGTCATTTTGATGAGAAAATAAAATAGCACTAAAACAGTTCCAAAACAGATAAGTAGGACAGTTAAAATAGTTAATACATTGCATAATGTTGTTTTCATAGTGGTTATTCAGAGGACAAGATGCAGACGTGGTATCTTGTTTAAACAATACTAGTACCAACATTTCTTCTCATTGAACTAAGAGAAAATAGCTGTATATATTTCCTATTTTGTATGTACATATATACATTTTTTTCTACTAAAAATGATCCTTTATTTGTATCCCCCTTTTTTGCTTTGTTTTGTCAGAAGTGGGTGTTCCATTCCTGTTAGAGAAGCTATATTTGGAGAAGTCTTTAAAGGGCACTTTCATGTGTGATGCCAGCTCAAATATTGTAGGTACTTGAATTTAGCAAAATAACTCAATATAGTTCAGTAGTATATGTTGGTAGTGGGTTATCAGCAGAACTGGCAATTGTCAGAAGTTGTTGACTTGAGCCTTTTAGACCTCAGCATATTAATATAGCATTACTCTTTAAACCTCATGGTTATACTTTTCTGCTGGATGGTTAAGATCATGGTAAAGCAAGACCTATACAAGAAAAACATACCTTTTGTATCTACAAGGTCAGTCAAATCCCCTCAGGGTTTACCCTGAAAAGATGTAAAGCACCTTATAGGTCTTTTGTTGGTGTTAGCCATCTGGATGAGTCACAGCCATTGCTTAACCGATTTGCTCTCTATGAAAGCCTGAGGAAATTTTTTCTCCTAGGTGACTCCCCTTATGCATACTATACATTGTCGATCACTTTCCTATGTAGCCCCATAATCTCCTTGATCAGAAAATTTGAGACACCACTGAGTTACAGAATGTCATGGTCCAGGTTCTCTTATTTCCTGAGTTCTCACTGACCTTGAAGTGCTAGGGCTAAAATATAGGCTATCCTTATATCCCTTCCATTTCTCTAATTTTTGGTCTGCAAACTTTAGTTGTTAAGCATCCAGAAGAGAAGCTTAATGATATTATTACCCAGTAACAGAGGCAGTTGGGCTTAACACCACTCTATGACTAAATGTTGAACACCTTAGACATAATATGGAACTCCTATTTTCCAACAACCATAGATATTCTAAATTTTAAATCCCTACAAAATGTGAAAATAATTACATATTTTTACATAGAAATTTAGAAATCAAACCATATGCAACATGTAGCAGAACAGTCCTATGATATTTTTGTCTCTTCTTTTATTAACTTTTTTTACAAGCTTTTACTTTAAAGAGAGTCTAGCCATAAATGATATGACAGTAGAAGCAGTACACATTTAGAAGACCACAATGATAGGTATTTCAAGCATAGTTTTAGTACTGCACATTGCTATCCTTAGTGTCATTGTTAGTTCACAGATATCAGCATATATAGTTAGTCAGAGTGAGAGTTCTACCCATTAACTTCTATTTTTAAGAACTTGACGGAGATTCTTAGGACCATTAACTTAACCATCTTGTTTATACAAATGTATGGTTTTGCCCTTGCCATATTTCCTAACTTTTCTCCTTGCTCTTTCTTTGTTGTTTAATCCTTAAGGTCTTGCTTTCCATTTAACTGTGTTATACCATTCAATTTTTATTTCTCCTTTTGAGTTCTTACACTCAGGAGTCTATACTATATTTAAACATGTGGATTTGGTTGATTTCAATTATGAATATATCTTCAAGTTGCATCCACTTATATATCAAGGCTTCGAGTTTATTTTTCTTTAAAGATGAGTAATACCCCATTGCATAAAACACTACAACTTTTTCATCCATTCCACAGGTGACAGGCATTTTGGTTGTTTCCAAAATTTGGTTATCACAAATTGTGCTGCTATAAACACAGGCACACATATATCACTTTGATATGACGTTTTCAGTTCTTTTGGGAAAATTCCCAGAAGGGGGATAGCTGGATTGACTGAGATTTCCACTCCTAGTTTTTATGAGGAGGCTCCACACTGATTTCCATAATGGTTGCACCAGTCTACATTCCCACCAGCAGTGGAGAAGGGCTCCTTTTTTCCCACAGCCTCTCCAACATTTGTTGTTGGATGATTTCTTTATTATCACCATTCTTTCTGGGGATGAAATGATATCTCAGGGCTGTTTTAATTTGCATTTCATAAATGACTAGGGACGTGGAATATTTTTTCATGGATATATTTGCTTCTTGTATTACTACTTCTGAGATTTGTGTTCATCTTGTATGCCCATTTTTGGATTAGATCTTTAAATTTTTGGAGCCCTAATGTTTTTTAGTTGTTTATAAATTCTAGGTACAAGACATTTGTCTGAGTGTATATTAGTTAAGATTTTTTTCCAAATTTGTGGGTCATATTTTCAC
>NW_004524696.1:5797770-5810322 GCF_000260255.1 Octodon degus | reverse complement strand
TTATCAGATCCAAAAACTACCATTCTTGTTACATAGGTCTTGCTTTATCTTGGTCTTAACCATCCAGCAGAAAAGTATAAAAACGAAGTACAAGAAGTAAAGCCATGTTGTTATGTTGAGCTGTAGGGAACTCAGGTCAACAATTTCTGTCATTGCCAGTCAAGTGGGAGACTCAGTACTATTATGGACTACTGGACTATTTTGGAATATTTTGCTGAGTTCACACACCTATAATATTTAAATGATGGAACTAAACAAGAAAAAGCGATATAGATGAATGACCATTTTGTATCTGTGTATTCATATCATGTCTGCATCTTGAACAACAAATACCAACTAGGAAGGCAGTATGCAATGTGTTAATTATTGGAACTGTCCTACCAATTTGATTTGAAACCATCTTATTGCTACTTATTTCTCAATAAAATTATGCAAAAAAACCAAAACAAAATAAAATTTGTTGCAAAGAAAAAAATCATTAAAGTATATACTTTAAAAATATTAGCTATGGAAGAACACAATTTAAATAGCATCTTATTCCAGTTTACAAAAAAAAAAGACCAATTGTGTAAGAAACTAGACTAATTAAAGGACTGAAAAAAAAAATAATCTGTCACCTCTGAATTTTTTAATTAGCAAACATACCTTTGAAAACTAAAAGTAAAGTGTTTTCCACTTATAAAAACTTGAAATATTCTAATACCTCCAGATGTAGCACATAGGAAACAACAAAGAGCAAAATTCAAAAGGCAAGAGAAGTTGAGTATTCTCCTGGATGAACAATAAAGAGCTCTCAAAATGATAGTTATGCAGGACTATATAAAATATATTAGGGGAACCTTTATTTAAAATGTCATTAAAGATTTATATGAAACAGTACCAATCTTATGGCCGGTTACACATATTTTTTCATATATATGTGTGTGTGTGTCTGTGTGTGTGTGTGTGTGTGTGTGTGTGTGTGTATAAAAGACAGGGAAGAACTAATATAAAGTCAAGAGAGAATGGAATTATACTTTTTAAAGTTTCTAATACTATGAGAAAATATCATACTTTGTCTTTTAAATAAATTGTAAGTCAAAGATATAGTATAAATCTTAAAACAAAATTGATTATGCAATATTCAGAAAATTAAATTCTAATTAATTAAAAATTAATTGTTTCAAAACAATTGAACTAAGAAAAAGTTTTCAAGATAGTAAAGAAGTACTAAGAATAAAACATAAGATAAATACTGGAATGGCAAATAAATGGCCAGCACTTCTATTTGAGGATAGGATATCGCACAAACTTCTAATGTTTTGTGGACATGGGTAATGTCCATGACACTTACTGATGGTCAAGTGTCACTTGTAGGACTGAGCTACTACTATTTCCTTGAAATCCACTCTGTAGACCCAGATGGAATCATGCCCCACAGGATGGAGGAGAAGTGCATTTTTGAAGTGTGCTGATGGAAATATTTAGCTACTGTACACAAAAGAAAAACTGAAAGACTACTTTGTATACCTCTTATTCTCCTGTGTTTGATTGTTTTCCCTATTTGGTGGGTTCTTTCCAATCTCATTCATGGAGTTGTGATCATTTTGCTCCCTCTCTACAATACCATTTAGTAGTCTGTGTAGGCTTAGTTTTGTCATCATGAAATTCTTAAGTTGTTCTTTGCCATGGAAGTATTTCACTTCTCCATTATACTTGATATAGAGTTTTGCTGGGTATATCAGTCTGGGTTGGAATTTGTTTTTTTGCAAGATTTGCATTACTTTGCTCCATGCTCTTCTTGACTTGATGGTTTGTGAAGAGAAATCTGCCATTATTCTGATGGGTTTTCCTTTAAATGTGATCATTTTCTTTTCTTTAGCGGTTTTTAGTATACTGTTCCTGTGCTGAATTTTTGGGATCTTGATTATTATATGTCTGGGTGTGGTTTTAATTGAGTTGTTATTTGGAGTTCTATATGCTTTGATTACCAAAATGTCAGATTATTTTTCCATATTTGAGAAGTTTTCTGCTATTACTTCCATCCATATTCTTTTTATATCATTTGTATTGACTTCTTTTTTCTTATGGATGCCTATTAGTCTCACCTTGTTCATCTTGGCATCGTCTTGCAGTTATGGAACTATTTTTTTCTTGCACCCTACTTGTTTTTAAGAGATCTTTTCTTATTTTTTCACTAGCTGCAATAGTGTCTTTAAAGTCTGTAAGTCTATTTTCACTTTCATTCAAAAGGTTTTGCCAGCTTTTAATTGAGGTTTTAATTTCCTGTATATCACTTTGAATCTGCTTTATGCATTCTATTTCTTTCCTATATTGCTTATTGAAGGATTCCATCATTTTTATATTCTGCTCTATTTTTATAGTGTATGCTTTAGAAGCACTTATTACTTCTTTGATTATAGTTATCATTTCTTTTTTTACTTCAGAAATTATTTCTGATCTGATTTCCTTTATACCTTTGTGCAGTTGTTTCTTTACTTCCAACACTATTAGTTCAGAGATTTCAGGTGTGTGATTTCCAATTTCTTCTATGCTAGTGTCTTCTACATTTGTTCTGGGTGAATTTGGGTCCTGAAATTTCATTTTGTTCCTTGTCTTTGTCATTTTGTGTACCACTGTCTTCTGATCTTTGGTGTATAGCTTAGATAGAGTTATTACCTTAGCACCAGTCTATGAAGTCCAGACTCCTCCAGGTAGGTGTGGTTTGGGTCTGGCTGCTGTTCAAAAACTTCTCAATAAGAAGGTATCCCCGTTGTTAATTCTTTCATGTATTTGCCATGCAATTTATTTTTTGTTCACGAATTGCTTGCCTACTCTTATGTCTTCAAGATTTCCACCTACTTTCTCCTCTAGGAGATTTAGCACTTATATTTTAATATTTAGATCTTTAATTCATTTTGAATTTAGTTTAGTGCACAGTGATAGACCTGGGTCAAGTTTTAGTTTTGGCATGTAGAGAGGCAGTTTTACCACACCATTTGTTAAAGAGACTATCTTTGTGTCAGCATGTTTGGCCCCTTTGTCAATGATAAGATGGCTGAGAGTATTTGTTGTTGCATGTGCATCTTCAAATCTATTCCAATGATCCTCAGGTCTAATTTTTGGCAATACCATGCTTTGGTGTATAGCATTATCAGACAAGCTTTGTAGTATAATTTCAAATCAGAAATTGTAATTCCTCCTGCATTGCCTTTGTCCCAGGATTGCCTTTACTATTCTAGATCTTTTCTGGTTACAAATAAATTTTAGGAATGATTTCTCTAGGAATGTGAAGTATGTTGATATTATTTTGATAGGGATTGCATTAAATCTGTAGAAAAATTTTGGGAGTATGGCCGTCTTCACAATGTTTCTTTTTTCCTATCTAGGAACAGGGAATATATTGCCATTTTCTGAAATCCTCTAAGATCTCTTTTTTCAGGGTACTGTAATTTTCATAGAATAGATTTTTGACTACTTTAGCTAGATTTATTCTATGTATTTTGTTTTCTGAATTGCTATTGTAAGTGGTACTGTTTTTCTTATTTCTCCTTCAGTGTGTTTGTTGTCTGTGTAGAGGAATGGTATTGACTTTTGGGTATTGACTTTGTATCCTGCTCTGCTACTGAATTTGTGTACTAACTCTAGTAGCTTCTTGGTTGAACCTTTTGGGTCTTCCAAATAGAGTATCACATCATCCGCAAATAATGATAGTGTAACTTCTTTACCTATTCTTATTCCTTTTACTTCTCTCTCTTGTCTAATGGCTCTAGCTAATATTTCCAGATTTATATTGAATTACGAGTGGTGGTAGAGGACATTCTTGTCTTGTAGCTGATATGAGCATAAAAGATTTCAGTTTTTCCCCATGTAGAATTATGTTAACAAAATAGAAAGTTATAAGACAATTAAAAGGAAAGTGAGAACTTAAGGATTAAACAATGAAAAGAGGGCAAAGAGAAAAGCTAGGAAACATGACAGGGGCAAAACCATATATATATATGCATGAAATGGTTAAGGCAATAATCCTGAGAAGCTTCAGTAGGCTTTTGAAACTAGCAGTTAATTGGTAGAATTATCACCCTGACTAACTATATATGCTGATACCTGTGAACTAAGCAACTGCACTGAAGATAGCAATGTGTGATACTAGGCCCATGCTTGGAATGCCTGTCATTCTAGTCTTCTAAATATTTACTGCTAGTCATGTCATATCAATTATTGCTATAATGTCTCTCAAGTAAATGTTTGTTTTTTTTTTAAGTATAACAAGTGAAAACAAGAGTCAAGAAAATATGTCATAGGACTTTCCTACTACAAGGTTATATATGGTTAGATTTCTGAATTTCTTTGTAAGCATATTTAATTGTTTATTCTTGTTTTTATACACTTTTTTATTTTTTATTTTTTTATTTTTCTCTTCACATTCTGCAGAGATTTAAAGTTTAACATATACTTGATGGAATATACCTGTTCCATGCAATGTCTAACATGTTTGAAATTCAGACAGATAGTGAGGCTAAGCACAATTGCATATGTTATAGGGTAATAATATCATTAAGCCGCTCTTCTGAAGGGTTAAGAACTTAAGTTTGCAGACCAAAAATTAGAGAAAGAGAAGAGCTACAAGGATATCCAAAATACTGGCCCTACCCTTTCAAGGTCAGGGGGGACTCAGGATGTAGTTGAACCTGTACTATAACATCCTTTAACTCATTGATGTCCCAGATTTTTTGATCAAGAAGATTATGGGGTCACAGAGGAAAGTGATCAACGATATAGAGTGTGCCAAAGGACAGTCACTTGGAGAGAAAACATTCTCTCAGGCTTTCACAGAGTGCAAATTGGTCAAGAAATGGCTGTGTCACATCCACATGGCTGACAAATACAAAGGATCTACAAACTGTGGTACAGGGTTTCAGGGTAAATCCTGAGGGGATTTGACTGACCTTGGCAGATACAAAAGTTTCAGTTCTTGTTTTATAGGTCTTGCTTTATCTGGGTCTTAACCATGTGGCAGAAAAGTATAAAAATGAGATATAAAAAGTTAAGCCATATTAATATGCTGAGCTGCAAAAGGCTCAAGTCAATGACTTCTGACATTGCCAATCCAACCTATAACCCAGTACTATTGTGTACTACTGGACTATATTGGATTATTTTGCTGAATTCACACACCTATGATATTTAAATGGCAATGTAATACCCATCTCTGACAAAATTTAACAAAAAAGGGGATATAAATGAAAGACCATTTATATCTGTATATACAAAGTAGTTAGGATTGATGCACAGGTACTTTCTCTTACTTCAATGAGAAGAAAGATTTGTACTAATACGTAGACAGGCTACCATATCTACATCTTCATCTACTATGAATAACCACTATGAAGAAAACAATATGCAACATATTAATTATTGAACTCTCCTAGTAATCTGTTTTGAAACTGTCTCATTGCTATTTGTTTCTCAATAAAATTAATTAAAAAATAGAATTATTTTAAAAGTTGTATTGTCACAGATGGCTTTTATGAGATTGAGGTAGAGGCCATGTATTCCAATTTTCAGTAGCACTTTGAACATGAATGAGGAGGTGGACTTTGTCAAAAGCCTTTTCTGCATCAACTGAGATGATCTTGTGGTTTTTGGATTTGGCTCTATTAATATAATATATTACATTTATAGATTTTCATATGTTGAAGCATCCTTGCATCCTTGAGATGAATATTATCTTCTCATGGTGTATAATTATTTTGATGATTTGCTATATTCTATTTGCTAGGATTTTATTGAGGACTGTTGCATTTATTTTCGCGAGAGAGATTGCCTTGTAGTTCTCTTTTTTAGTTGTATCTTTCTCTGGTTTTGGTATCAGTATGATACTTGCCTCCAGGAATGAATTTGGGAGAATTGTTTCCTTTTCAATTTTTTGAAGAGTTTGAGGAGTATTGGCAGTATATCTTCCCCAAATTTCCTATAGAGTTCAGCTATGAATCCAACAGAACCTGAACTTTTCTTTGTCAATAGAGATTTTTAATATTACATTTTGAATTTCATTTGCTGTTTTTTAGTAATTGAGAGTTCTTCCCTCTTCTTAATTTAGTACTGGTAATTTGTACATTTCTATGAACCTGTGCATTTCTTCTGGGTCTTTGATTCTGTGACAGTAAAGGTTCTCAAAATGGCTATTGATGATCTGAATTTCCACAGGATCCGTGGTAATTTCATTCCTTATTGCTTGAATTTGAGTTTTTTTTTCTTTCCTGCTTTTGATGAGGCTAGCTAGTGGCTTATCAATATTATTTAATCTTTCAAAGAATCAGCTTTTTGATTTGTTAATTCTTTTTATTGTTTTCTGTGTCTCTATTGCATTAATTTCTGCTCTAATCTTTAAAATTTCCCCCCACCTTTGGGGTTTGGGTTTGGTTTTCTCTTCTTTTTATAGATGTTAGAGAAGCAGCATTAGGGTATTTATTCCCATTCTGTTTTCTTAATGTGTGAGTTCACTGCTATGTATTTCCCTCTAAGTACTGCTTTCATTGCATCCCATAAATTCTGCTAAGTTGTGCTTGAATTGTCATTGAGTTGTAGATATTGTTTAATTTCTTGTTTAATTTCATCTGTAACCCATTGGATGCTGAGGAGGTTATTGTTTAATTTCCATGCATTTATGGGATTTTTGTGGGTTTTTTGTCTTTATTTCCAGTTTCATTGCACTATAGTTAGATAATATGCATGGGATAATTTCTGTGCTCTTGCATATACTTATGCATGATCTATGGACTAATATGTGGTCTATTTTAGAAAATGTACTATGTGCAGCTGAAAAAAATGTGTATTCAGCTATAGTTGGGGGAACACTCTGTGTATGTCCACTAAGTCCACTTTTTCCACGTTCTGGTTCAGTTCTGCTACTTTTTGCTAATTTTTTGTCTGTTTGACCTATCTTTTGGGGATAAGGCAAAGAAAAGTCCAGGTCCAGATGGATTCATAGCTGGATTCTACAAGACGTTTAGAAGCATTTAATGCAACTCTTCAAACTTTTCAATGAAATTGAAAAAGAAGCAATCCTCACAAAATCATTCCTGGAGGCAAGTATTATACTGATACCAAAACCAGGGAAAGACGCAACTAAGAAAGAGAACTACAGGCCGATCTCCCTCATGAACATAGATGCCAAAATCCTAGCAAATAGAATACAGCAAATCATCAAGAAGATCATACACCATGACCAGGTAGGATTTATCCCAGGGATGCAAGGATGGTTCAATATTCGAAAATCTATCAATGTAATACACTATATCAACAGAGCAAAAACAAAAACAAAAAAAATGTGATCATCTCCATTGATGCAGAAAAGGCTTTGACAAAGTCCAACACTCATTCATGTTCAAAGTCCTACAGAAAATTGGAATAAATGGCCTCTACTTCAATCTGGTAAAATCCATTTATGAAAACCCAACAGCTAACATAATCCTAAATGGGGAAAAACTGAAATCTTTTACTCTTAGATCGGGTACAAGGATGTCCTCTATCACCACTCCTATTCAATATAGTTCTGGAATCATTAGCTACAGCCATTAGACAAGAGAAACAAATAAAAGGAATAAGAATAGGCAAAGAAGAAGTTAAATTATCTTTATTTGCAGATGACATGATACTTTACTTGGAAGACCCAAAAATTCGCCAAGAAGCTACTAGAATTAATATAGAAATTCAGTAGCATAGCAGGTTTTAAAGTCAATACCCAAAAGTCAATAGCATCCCTCTACACAGACAACAAACACACTGAGAGGAAATTTAAAGAAACAATGCCTTTTACAATAGCACCGAGGAAAATGAAATACCTTGGAATTAACCTAACTAAAGAAGTCAAAGATCTTTTCAAGGAAAATTATAGTACTCTGAAAAAAGAGATCGTAGAGGATATCAGAAAATGGAAAAATATTCCATGCTCATGGATAGGAAGAACCAACATTGTGAAGATGGCCATACTCCCAAAGTTGCTGTACAGATTTAATGCAATCCCTATCAGACTACCACCGACATACCTCACATAGGTATGAGAAATAATCTCCAAAGTAAAATCATTCCTAAAATTATAAACATTTACTACTACCTTCAAAAAACAACAGAATTCAGCAGTACAATCATTTCTGCTATCCTGCGTATATGCTTACATGGCTTCCCCCCCCACCTTCCTTTCATTTCTTTGAAAGTAAACATTAATGTTTAATTACTTAATCAATCTTGCATACTTATATTTGCTAATCTGAAAAACAAATTTAATAATATGTAATGTAGCAACCATTGTTAATTTTCTATTCTTGTTTTGAAATTCTGTATCTTTTTATAGTTTTGCATTGCTTTTTTTGTTTTTGTTTTGTTCTTGTGATTTTTATTCTCTCTTTGTCAAAAGAAAAAAAAAAGATTGAGCCAAAGTGAAAATTCTCATGATATTGAATGAGTGGTTTCTTTCCAAGATCTGTAGTCTTGGTATCCAGCCAGCTATAATTTTCTATGCTTTCCTTTTGGCTTATGTGCTTTTGAGGGGCCCTCTTTGCACCAGAGACCCCTCTATGTGTTTCCTGAGCTGTGCTTAGAACTCAATGACAGGCTCAGATTTTCCCTGCTCTTGTTAGGAACATGATCAGGCATCTGGTCTCTGCTGGGCGTAGGATTTTCAGTGAGGTTTGAAGTAGGCTGTTGGATTTATGTGTGCATTAGAGGTGAGGGAGGGCTTTTTATTTCTTGTCCTCATCTGAGATCAGGCCTTTTGGTTAGTCCTTGCCTCTGCTGCACCACACCATGCGGAAGCAAAGTGTAGAACTGGCATGGAGTGACTGGGTGTCCCACCCACATGTCAGTCACTCCACATGTCTGGTGCAGACTTTCTCATTCATGTAGGGGAGGGACACCACAGTACATCTTTTATATAGATTTTATCTCTAAAAGTGGCTCATAATCACTCTAATCTTGTCTTTAAATAATATAAAGGAAATTATCTTTGCTGGTTTGGGCAATATCCAAAGTATAGCTTTATGGTGTAGTGAAACTAAACAATAACTTTTGTAAATGAAATCACTCCTTTTACTTATTCAATTTTTATGTTTATGATTATGGAATATTCTATATAGTTACTTTTAACAGTGTGGTGTGTTTTCATAGCTATACCATAGTTTCAAATTCTTGTAAAAACTTTAGATTCATAAGTAAATAGTTTACATTTAGGCTGGAGAGACAATTCAGTGGTCTAAGCTCCTGCCTAGCAAATGCAAGGTCCCAGGTTCGATCCCCAGTACTGCATGCTGTGTCAGTCCTGCACACAGAGCAAGTCATGGAAACTGAGCTTGGTGGTGCATGTTTGTAATTCCAGTGGTGGGGAGGCTGAGACAGGAGGATCCCTATGAGTCTGAGCTGCATAGTGGGACCCTATACCAACTAACTAACTAACTAACTAAATAAATAAATAAATAAATAAAGTTTCCACGTGCCTGTGAGAGGCAGAACTAACTAGCACTTTGTACTCAGTTTATGAGACAGTGGTTAAGAGATAATGGCAGGGTCCATGAGATAGCTCAGTGGTCTAAAGCACCTGCTTAGGCAGGCTCAGGGACTGTAGTTCAATCCCTGGCACCACACGCTGTGCCAGGCCCACTCTCAGGGTGGGCTGAGCTGGCAAAAAAAAAGAAAGAAAGAAAAAGAAAAAAAGAGAATGATAATGGTAAACATGGTCAGGTCTTTACTTCCTGACCTGTCCAAGGAGTCCAGACCTGATTCCCACTACTGGAAACACAGACTGTTTTTTTCTTATTTGTCTTTATAGTTAAGAAATCTCTTTGTAGACCTCAAGGATCAAACATGCCAAGTCACGTACAAAACATCCACTAAAAATGTTTAGTGAATCAATGCTCCTTACAATGTAACTACAAGCTATGGAAAAAGCATCTGCAAGCATGATCATAACTTGAGAAATGTTGTTAGAAATCCTTGAAGAATGTGTACAGCTCAAACTGCAGAAAGTATTATCAGGACTGATGGTAACTTGACATATTTTTAAATAAACCTCAGAGCAGCCTTAATGAAAAGGACTCCCTGGCCACTCTCACCTGCGAGATGAACAGACAAGTTCAGAAGTTCCACATTTCCAAGGCTGAAGACAAAGGAGGGCCATAGTCAAATGAATCAAGCCAAAAAAAGTGAGGAAAATAGGTTGAACATGAGTAACTAAAAAGAGCAGAACACTGCATGGCCCTTGTTTACTTTATAAGACTGGAAGTTTTTAATAAGAGAAAAAACTGGATTTGAAATGCATTTTGTCTGTTTAGCTTTCAAATGACACAAGCCATTATTTTCACTCGCCTTGTAGGCAGAGAGTTCCATTGAGGAACATGGCTGTGTGCATATAGACAGCCCTCTTACATTCATCCAGCCCCATGGAGATTTGGTGTTTGATAAAAGAACCCAGAAAGGTTGATCTTCCCCTCAAATATTCAGTGCTGCAGCAACAGCAGGTTTCACACATTTGTCAGTCATCATATGCATGTCTTGTCCCTTAAACATGAACTTATTTATAGGGCTGGAAAATGTCACTGATGTCACTTGCAGTATTACTGATTGGAGAAGATTATTTATAATGTAGCTATTTATTGTTGGTAATTGAAAAGCTGATTGGATTTTTCACTCTGTCCCCAGGTAATAGTATTGTCTTAAAGCTACAGGGAATGCTGGAATAGGGTTATCCTTTTTCTTTTCCTTGGATATTAATGTAGCCTTGGCCTTCTGTTTAAGGTTTTTTTTCTCTAAAAATGTATATGACCAATGTATCTCCCATAGACAGGGAGATAAAATTTTAAAAATGTGTCTATGAGTGCCCAATTATTGTCCTGGATAAAATAAATTATCATAGGTCACATCACTCTTACTTTAACCCCAAGAGTTCATTGCCAACTTGTGGGAGAGAGAATACTGTGTTTATTTGTTGTGGAGCCTCCAAGTCAAAGTGAATTGAGATGACTTTCTACTTTTCGAACTGTGGTAAGCCGTTGCCCTCAATATTTATTTATTACACTTGATCTGAAGCTTTGCACTAGGAAGTGCAGGTGCTGGGTCTTCAGGAGCAGCTGTTGTGACTTACACTGAATCCTAGTCTTTCAGCACATGTGGAATGATTTTTGCAGAGATGATAGCTGTTGAATATTTTATATTTATTTTTTAAATAGGCTATGTCTATTACCTAGAGGTTAGTAGTAATCCGTGAAAAGTAAATCTCCATGCTTGTTATGTCCCATATACATCTAGGCAATTTTCCTGAAATACCCATTGAATTTTAAATGTTGTTCATACATTATCATTATTACCAATTTAAAGGTAGAAAGGGAAATAAAGTTGTTATAATTTAACACTGAAAATGTACCTAAAAATGTGCCTCAACGTCATATAACTATCACATATTTTATATGTTTTTGTCCTATTAATCTGGTTTTCTATCTGTATATATAACAACTAGCTTTATAAGCTTTCAAAATCAATCTGATGGTCATAAAATAAAAGGAGGTAGAGTGATGGTAAAAGCAAGGCACTGAAATGTGCAATGTTTATGTGCCAGTCCCCTATAGCAAATGTAATCATTATGTACTGAAAACATTACTGATACAAATCAAAAGAAAAGAAAAGAAATGAAATGAAATGTTAGAGACAAAAGGATTTGGTCCATGTTGCTTACAGAATATATGTTATAGAGAATCGCATTTTGCCTCTGGCATGTCTCTGTCCTTTAGGGGCAACTTACAGTCAAAGTCAAAAACAAAACTATGTCAGTGGCTTGTAGTGAGAAGTAGGCCAGCAAGACACACATCAACTCCATACAGCAGGACAATCTTGCTCATCTGTGGACAGTGCATGCAGTCAGAAAATTAGTCTAGGCAATGAGAAAAGTAAATGAGATAGTCCTCTAGAAATCTTGTGATTTTATTTTATATATTGTGTCTGCGATCTATTATTTTTCCACATGAACATGAATGTAGCAATATTTGGTAAAGAGACCATCACTTCCCACAAGAGGAGGAAATAATGAAAATACAAAAAAGGAGATACAGAAAGAAAAACAAATTAGATTTCTTTTTTCTCTTTTTTGCATGGTCTCACTGTGCAACTCAGACTCGTAGTGATCCTCCTGTTTTCAGCTTCCCTAGTGTTCGGAATACAGGGATGCGCCACCATGCCCAGACTCCATCTCCAGCTCAACGTGCCCTGGGGTGGTGCCAGCACCACAAGTCGTGCCAGGGATCCAGCCCTGGCCCCTGCACTTGCCTAAGCAAGCACTAAGTCTGCTGGACTAGCTCACCAGCCCCCCCCCCCAAATATTTTAAAAGATAAATGGACCTATAACTTTTTTAAAACTGTTCTTTGAAGTATATTTTTATAGAGTGAAAATACAAATCACAGTTAGATAAATATTTGTGAAATGTATATCAGACCAAAAATTTCAGACTAAGAGATAAACCACTCATTAAACAAAATGGACAAAAAAATTGAACAGGGGTCAAGGAGATAGCTCAGTAGAATAAGTGC
>NW_004524696.1:5753410-5797330 GCF_000260255.1 Octodon degus | reverse complement strand
TTTCTTCTTTCTTTCTTTCACAGTATAAATACTTTCCCTTATATTTATTCTTATAAGTTCTTACACTAACGAGACAATACAATGTTTCCACATGCAGGTCTAATTTTTTTTTCACTTAAATGTATGATTTCTATTTGCACCCACTTACCTATAAAAGCCTTGAGTTTATCTCTTTTTTTAGTAGCTGAATAATATTTACATCTTTGCATCCATTGCTCAGTTGATGGGCATTTGAGTTGTTTCCAAGATTTAGCTGTGATAAATAAACATGGGTACACATATGTCACTGTGGCATGATGTTTTCTTCTGCAAAGATAGCCAGCAGGAGAGTAGCTGGGTTGAATCAGACCTCAGCCATAGGTTTTGAGGAATCTCCATACTGATTTCCAGAGTGGTTATACCAGTCAGCACTCCCACCAAGAGTGAAGATTCAGTTTTCTTCATAGCTCCTCCAGGATTCATTGTTTCTTAGCTTCTTATGATAGATATTCTTTCTGGGGTGAGATAGAGTCTCACTGTTGTTTTAATTGGCATTTCTCAAATGACCAATAATATTGACAATGTTTTCACATATTTATTTCCCATTTGTCTGTCTTCTTCTGAGAAGTATATATTCATCTCAGATGCCCATTTTTAGATTGGGTCTTTGAATTTGGGCACTGTGATTTTTTAAAAAAATTCTTTATATGTTCTAGATATAAGTACTATGTCTAAGGAATAGTCATCCAAAATCTTTTCCCAATTCATGATGTTTTGTTTTACTCTGTTGGTGATTTCTTTTGACATACAGAAACTTTTTCAAAGGATGTGGTCCCAATTGTTGATTCTTTAAAGTAATTTCCATGTAGTCTGTCTTTTGTTCATTAACTCTCTACCTCTATTTCTTCAATAATTCTACATACTTTCTCTTCCACTATATTTAGTATTTCTGTATTATTATATAAAATTTTGGCCCAGTTTGACTATAGTTTAATGCATGGTCTAATTTTAGTCTTCAGCATGTGGAAAGCAGGTTTTTCCAGCAAAATTTGTGAAAAGGGCTATCTTTCTTCCAGTGACTTTGTTTGGCTGAGTGTATTTGTAGTTATGTCTGGATCTTCTAATTTCCATTGATCCTCAGGTCTTTTTTACCCCAGTACCAGGCAGATATTATCACAGTAGCTTTGTAGTATAATTTCAAGGCAGGGATTATGATGCCTCCTGCCTTTCTTTTGTTGCTGAGGATTGTTTTTGCTATTTTAGATCACTTCTCGTTCCAGGTTAAGTTTAGGGATGTTTTCTCTAGATATTTGAGGCATACTACTGCATTTTAATTAGGATTACACTGAATCCGTATAACAATTTTGGAAGTGTGACTATTTTCATAATCTTGATTCATTTTACCTAGGAGCAAAGAATATCTTTCCATTTTCTAAAATCTTCTTCATTCTCTTTTTTCAGAGTACTGCAATTTTGACTGCATAAATCTTTTACTTCCTTTGCTACAATGATTCCTATGTATTTCTTTCGTTTTTCTTTTTCTTTTTCATTTCCTTTTTTTCCTCTTTTTTATTTATTTTTTGGTGCTATTGTAAAAGGTATGGTCTCCCTAATTTCTCTCTCAGTGATTTTGCTGCTTGTGTGCAGAAATGCTATTTCTTTTTGAGTATTGATTTTGTATCCTTCTGTACTACTGAATTTGATTATTAAATCAACAAGACTCTTGGTGGATTTTTTGGGATCATCTCTGTAGAGTATTATATCATCTGCAAATAATATTTTCACTTTTTGCTTTCCAAACATTATTCTTTTTATTTCCCACTCTTATTAATTGCTCTGGTTAATGTTTCCAGAACTATATTGAATATGAATGTTGATAATGGATATCCTTTTCTTGTTCCAGCTTTTAAAGAGAAAGCTTTCAGTTCTTTTTTCCATTTAGTAGGATATTGTCTGTTGGTTTGTTATATATAGGTTTTATCCAGTGGAGGTGGAGACCATCTAATCTGATTTTCTGTAGGATTTTTACAATGAATGAGTGTTGGACTATGTCAAAAGCTTTTTATGCATCTATTGAAATAAGCATGTGATTTTTGTCTTTGGCTCTGTAATTTTAGGCTATTACATTTGTTGACTTGTCTATATTGAACCACCTCTGAATTCCTGGGATGAATCCCGCTTCCTCGTGATGTATAATCTTCTTGATGATTTGCTGAATTCTGTTCATTAGCATTTTATTGAGAATTTTTTTATCTATGTTCATTAGAAAGACCCACCTATAGTTCTGTTTTTTAGTTGGAACTTTCTCTGGTGTTGGAATCAGAGTAATTCTTGCCCCCAGGCATGAGTTTGGGAGATTTGCTTCCAATTCAATTTTATTGATCAGTTTAAGAAGAGTTGGCATTAAATCTTCTCTAAATTTTTTGTAGAATTTAGCTGTTGATCTATAAGGACCTCAGGTTTTCTTTGTTGATAAGATTTTTACTACATTTTGAATTTTATTGTCTGATATTGGTCTATTCAGAATTTTGTATCTTCTTGATTTAGCTCTGGTAATTTATACGTATCTAGGAATCTGTTCATTACGTCTTTGTTTTCCCTCCTCTGTGAGGAAAGATTTTGCAAATACATATTCATGATTTTCTGAATTTCTCTAGGGTCTGCAGTGATTTCACACTTTTCATTTGTTAGTCCATTAATTTGAATTTTTTCTTTCCTTTTTCCAGTAAGGTTTGCTAATTTTATTTGTTCTTTTGATGAACCAACCTTTTTTGTGTGTGTGCAGTGTCTCACTACAGCTCAGATTCATAGTGATCCTCCTATTTTCTGCCTCTGTACTGCTGGGATTACAGGGGTGTGCCACCACACCTAGATTAAGAACAAAAATTTTTAAAAATAATTTTATTGAGAAACAAATAACAATGAAACAGTATCAAAACTGATTAGCAGGACAGTTTCTTTTTTTTTTTTTTTTTGAACCAGGGATTGAATTCAGACCCTTGCGCTTATTCTACTGAGCCATCTCCCCGGCCCCCCAGGACAGTTTCAATAACTAATACATTGCATATTGTTATCTTCTTAGTGGTTATTCATAATACAAGATGCAGACATGATATCCTGTCCACAAACACTATTAGAATAACTCTTTCTGTACATTGAATTAAGAATAGCTGTTTATCTCTCCTAACAATTTGAATATACAGTGCAAAATGGTTCTTCATTTTTTGTTTAGTTTTGCCAGAGGATATTCCATTATCATTTAAATATTATACATGCATGAATTCAGAAAAATATTCCAATATAATCCATAGCAGTGGGTCTTCCAAAGGACTGTCAATGTCAGAAGTTGTTGACTTGAGCATTTTACAGCTCAGCATATTAATATGGCTTTACTTTTTATACTTCATTTTTATACATTTCTGCTGGATGGTAAAAAGAAGGGCTGCAAGGATAGCCAACATTTTGATCAGTGAAGACTCAGGACCTAGGAGAACTTGTACTGTAACATCATGTAACTCAGTTGTGTCCCAACTTTTCTTGTCAAGGAAATTATTGGGCCACAGAGGAAAGTAATCAATGATGTGGAGTGTGCCTAAGGAGAGTCACCTAGAGAGAAAACATTCTCTCATGCTTTCACAGAGAGCAAATTAGTCAAGCAATGGCAGTGACTCATCCACACAGTTGACATTGACAAAGGATCTACAAACTGTGGTGCAGGGTTTCATGATAAATCCTGAGGGGATTTGACTGAATTTATCAGATACAAAAGTTAAATTTCTTGTAATATAGAACCAACTTTTTGACTCACTAATTCTTTATATTATTTTTTAATCTCCATTATATTAATTTTTGCTCTGATCTTTATAATTTCCTGCCGTCTTTGGGGTTTGTGTTTGACTTCTTTTACTAGGTAGGATCTTGAGGTGCAGTGCATGATTCTTTACTTGAACTTGTTCTATTTTCCTGATGCAAAAATTTGCCACTATAAATTTCACGCTTAAGACTGCTTTTGGGGGCTGGGGAAATGGCTCAGTGGAATAAGTGCTTTCCTGGCAATTGCAAGGGCCTGAGTTCAATTCCCGGTTCAAAAAAAAAAAAAAAGACAGCTTTCATTGTATCCCATAGCTTCTGATAAGTTTATATATGCATTTTCTTTGATTGTAAGCATGGTTTATTTTCTTCTTTAATTTTATCAGTGACTGATTGTTTTGGAGGTGTCATACAATTTCAATATAATTATGGAGTTTTGTGATTTGTCAATAATTTAGAGTTTCATTGCACTATGGTCAGATAATATTCATGGGAAAATTTGAATTCCTTTGCATTTACTTAAGCATATTCTATGTGCTAGTATATGATCTGTTTTGGAGAAAGTCCCATGTGCATCTGAGAAGAATGTGCATTCTGATGTTGTTGGGTGGAACACGGAGTAAAGCTGTATTAAGTTCATTTGCTCAGATTTTGTTTAACTTGTGTTATTTCTTTACTGATATTTTGCCTCACTGTTCCATCTCTTTGTGAAACTGAGGTAGTTTTAAATCTCCACTACATTTGTGTAATTTTTCATTTGATTTTTCATGTCTGTTAAATTTTTTCTGTTATGTGTGTGCATATTTATGATTGTTATCTCTTCTTCTTTCAGTTTTCCCCTAGGAAGTCTGTAGTGATCTTCTTTTACCTCTTTTGATCATTGTTGGTTTGAAGTTCACATTGTCAGCAACCAGAATAGCTGCTCCTGCTTTTTCCAGTGTTCTTGATTCATGTATACTATTCTCTATCCTTGAACTTTATGAGTTTCCTTTGAGTGAAATATATTTATTGCCTACAGCATATTATTGAGCTTGTTTTTTGAGGCACTCTACCAATCTCTTTCTTTTCAGTGGTGGATTGAGGCCATTTATGTTCATGGTCACAACTGATATGAATTGACTTATCTCTATCATGCTATTTTCCTGTTGCAGATTCCCTACTTTTCCCTTCTGTTTAAGTGCCTGCTCTGGTTGGAGGTTTATTTCTGTTACTGTTCTTGAAGTTCTGAGAAATTTGTCTCTTTCTAGTGTTCTGTCAGTACTCTTTATGAGGTTGGTTTAGTGTTCACAAATTTCTTCAGCTGTTTTTTGTCATGGAAGTATCTTACTACTCCATTAAATTTTATAGCTTTTCAGGGTACATCAATCTGGGCTGGAAGTTGTTTTCTTTCAGGACCTGAAATATTTCACGCCAAGCTCTTCCTGACTTGATGTTTTGTGTTGCAAAATCTGCCATGATTTTGATGGGCTTTTCCTTATAGGTGATCTGTTTCTGTTATTCAACAGCTTTTATACTTTATTCTTTCACTGAATTTCTGATATCTTGATTGCTATATGTCTGGTTGTAGGTATATTTTGAAAATGGCTAATTATAGTTCTATATGCTCCTCTTCAGTTTATGTCAGATCCTTTGATTCTTTTTACATGCTTGGGAAATTTTCTGGTACTACTTCTGCAAGCAGCCTTTTTATGTCATTTGTGTTGACTCCTGCTGTCTAGTTTACATTAATCAGTCCTCTTTTTTGTTGTTGTTTTGCATTGTCTTGAAGCTGTTGAATGGTTGTGTTTTGGTTTCTTGTTATTTTTAAGAGTTCTTTCTTTTTGTGCTCACTACCTGCAATGCTGTTTTCAAGGTCTGGAAGTCTGTCTTCTGTTTCATTCAAGCAATTTTGCCTGCTTTCACTGGAATTCTGAGTATCTTGGATGTCTTCTTAAATTTGTTTCATGTATTTTAATTCTTTCCTATATTGTTCATTCAATGTTTCCAACATTTTTCTATTTTCTTCTACATTTTAATCTGTGTATTCTTTAGATGTGCTGAGCAATTCTTTCATAATTGTTATTTCTTTTATTTTTTTTACCTGAGGGTATATTTCTGATCTGATTTCTTCTATAACCTGAGAGAGTTGTTTTCTTCTTCTTTCTTTTGCTATCATTTCAAAAATTTTAGGCATATGACTACCAATTTCTTCTATGTCCTTGTTTGCTTTACTTGTTCTCAGTAGGCCGGAGTTCTGAGATTGCCCTTTGCTCCTTTGTTTTGACATTTTTGAAGCTCAGAGTGTTCACCTTAGCTCAGTAGTTATGGTAAGGTTGTGATGGATGGATGTGCAATGTTCTCTTAACAGAGGGGGGACACAGGAGGCTCATCTAAGCTCCTGATCTCTAGGGATTAGTGGGGTTTCTTCAACAGTTGGGGGGCCCTGCTGTCATCAATGGTGGGGGCGGGGGGGCCCTGCTCTGTGAGGCTCCAGCAATGTTGGGGGCAGGGCATGGCTCTTCAGGGCCCCATAGCTGTCTCATGCTTAACCTGCATTCTGCAAATGTTGAGGGGAGGGGGAATGAGCTGCAGCTCACAACATCTTTTTTCATAAAGAAGTCTTAAATCTGTGATTAAGTGTTGTTACATGTTTATTATGGGAGCCACTTTTCAAATGAGAACTGTCATCCATTAATTACAAGAATGTATTTTTTTTTCTTTTTCTTTTCTTTTCTTTCTTTCTTTCTTTTTTTTTGTGTGTGTGTGCGTGTGTGGCCAGCTCAGCCCACCAGGGGGTGGTGCTGGCTGGCATGTGGTGCTGGGGATTGAACCACGGTCCCTGTGCTTTGCCAAGCTTGTTCCAAGTAGGTGCTTTAGACCACTGAGCCATCTCACCAGCCCCAACAAGAATGTGTTTCTAAAACTCACATTCACTAGAGCAGGGATTTAAAATGATAGAAACACTTTGTAAAATAATTTGGCAGTTTCTGAGGAGTTCAAAGATATACTTACTATAACATGTAGCAATCTGAAATAAATATGAGTTATTTACTAAGGGAAATATAAACAGCCCTTATGAATATTTACTTATCAATTTTATTAGTCATAAATGCTAAATGTGCAATCATAAACACTGGCTACCTCATGTGTCCATGACTACATAATTAGGAAATGGAATGAACTTTGGTCCATGTTCTCAGCTTGATGCTCCTCAGCAGGGCACAGGAATGAGCCACCCACATGTGCCCAGCATGTGAGCCTCAAAACCTCAAGTCCCATGCAAGCTGCCAGACACAAAGATCTACATGATTTACCCCATTGGCATCAAAGTCTTTCTAAATCACTGGTCATAGTTACAGAAAACACAAGTTGACACCAATATGAAAAGGGAACATTTTGGATTTATGGCCATGTTTCCTGTCATGGATGTAATGCAGATTTGACCACCAAATATCAAAATTAAAATATGTATTTGAGATAGGTTTGCTGGATATGAATAACTTGTTGTAGGAAGAAGCATGAGCTCCAAGGGAGGCTGAGTCTCTTGTGCTGCTGTGTCCAATTCTGTAGTCACTGATACATTCTGACTATTTATATGGGGCAGAGAGTAAGCTTATACTTTGTTTCAAAATATTACAAATTGCAGATAAAATAATATTGGCAAAGTAATTATAATTTTGAAGTCATTCTCTGAAGTGAAATAAATTGAACACATGTGTATAAATATCACATTGTCTCTCTGGTATGAGAAAGTGAACATAAAAATAAATATTGGTACAGTTTAGATATACATAATGATCACATTCATCATGTGGAATTTGTAAATGTACTTAATATCTTTTTATGTATCTTAGTGCAGGGTCTACAGGGACCATAGGGTCTCACTATGTAGATCAGACTCATAGTGATTATCCTATTTTCCCCTCTACACTCCTTAGTTCTTTCATTTTAATCTATGTGACTTTCTACAAATTGACTGTACCTTATGGTATTATTCTGTATTTTTAAGTTTTCCAGTTGATTCTTCTTGATCCTGAAAGACTGAATTTCTTTTTTTTTAATTTCAAGAACTTTATTTAAAAGCTAGGAAACATGACAAAACATAAAATAGATATTGGGTAACAGAAAGAAATTGTTCAAAAGGAAAGAACTAAGGAGTGTAGAGGGGAAAAGCAAGGAAGGGAAAAGAAAAAGTAAGAAAGAAGAAAAAAGTGAACATAAAGCTTTCTAACCAGGAAAAAGGAGAGAGATTGAAGGGAAGGAAATGGAATAGGACAAAGAGAGGAATCAAGATATTTAGTACAAAGGCTGGATAGATAGCTCAGCTGACTAAAGCGCCTGCTTAGGCAGAGTGCAGCAACTGGGGTTCGATCCCCACACCTGCCATTGCAGCCCTGCCCCACAGCATGTACTGAGATGGTGATTGAAACTGGGTGTGGTGGCACATGCCTATAATCACAGTGCTTGAGAGGCTGAAAATAGGATATCACTATGAGTCTGATCTACATAGTGAGACCCTATGGTCCCTGTAGACCCTGCACTAATATACATAAAAAAGATATTAAGTAGAGTTACAAATTCCACATGATGAATGTGATCATTATGTATATCTAAATTGTACCATGAACTTAATAAAAATAAAGACAAATAATAAGTGTATAATTTTCATTATATATTGCTTTGAGCAATCTTAATTTTATTTTCAAACTTCTTTTAATAGAGCATAAAACCATCAGCCTCCCCACACAAAATGTACCCTTCCTTCCTCTTTTTTAAGGCTTTCCCAGGGAGCTTTAAGCCCAGCAGCAACACACTCACAAACTATTGACACTTTTCTCTCATTTTAATCTATGTGACTTTCTACAAATTAACTGTACCTTATGGTATTATTCTGCTTTTTTAAGTTTTCCAGTTGATTCTTCTTGATCCTGAAAGACTGAATTTCTTTTTTTTATTTCAAGAACTTTATTTAAAACCTAGGAAACATGACAGGGGCAAAACCATACATTTATATACACAAGATGGTTAAGGCAATGATCCTGAGAATTTCCATCAGATCTGTGAAACTAGAAGTTAATTGGTAGATTCTCACCCTGCCTAACTATATATGCTGATACCTGTGAACTAAGCAACTGCACTGAAGATAGCAATGTGTAATACTAGAGTATTCCAATTCAATTGGAATCCCTGTCATACTGGACTTCTAAAAGCATACTGTTTCTAATGTCATATCAATTACTGCTATACTCTCTCAAGTAAATGTTTTTTTTTTTTTAAAAAAAGGTAATAAATGAAAACAAGAGACAAGAAAAAAGTCATAGGACTGTCCTGCTACAATGTTGTATATGGTTAGATTTCTAAATTTCTGTGTAAAAATTTGTTATTGTTGATTTTGGGGTTTTTTTTTTACTATTTTAAGTATTTTTTAATTATTTTTTCACATTCTGTATGGACTCAAAGTTTAGCATATCAATGATTGATGAAAATATCTGATCAATGTTATATCTAAGGTATTTGATATTTAGACAGATACTCATGTTAAGTTCAACAGTTTATGTTCTAGGGTAATAATATCATTAAGCTTCTCTTCTGGAGGATTAACAGCTTAAGTTTGCAGAACAAAAAATTACAGAAAGAAAAGGACTACAAGGAGAGCCAACATTTTGGTCCTAGCCCTTCAAGATCAGTGAGGCCTTAGGACATAAGGGAACCTGTACTCTACCATCATGTAACTGAATTGTGTCCCAAATTTTCTGATCAAGGAGATTATGGGGCCACAGAGGAAAGTGATTGACAATGTAGAGTGTGTCTCAGGAGAGTCACATGGAGAGAAAGTATTCTCTCAGGCTTTCACAGAGAGCAAAATGGTCAAACAGTGGCCATGACTCATCCACATGGCTGACACTGACAAAAGATCTATAAACTGCTATACAAGGTTTAAGAGTAAGTCCTGAGGGGATTTGACTAATCGTGTCAGATACAAAAGTTACAATTTTTGTTATATAGATGTTGCTTTACCTTGGTCTTAACCATCCAGCAGAAAAGTATAAAAATGAGTTATAAAAAGCAAAGCCATATTAAAAGTAAAGCTGTAAAAGGTTCAAGTCAACAACTTCTGACATTGCCAGTTATACAGATAACCCACTAATATTATAGACTACTGGACTATATTGGATTACTCTGCTGAATTTCTTGCACCTACCTTGTATGAATAGCAATGGACTACACATTTCTGACAAAAGTAAACAAAACAAGGGGGAAATAAATGACAGACTATTTTGTAATATATATATATATATATATATATATATATAGTAGTTAGTATAGATATATAGCTACTTTCTCTTAGTTCAATGAGAAGAAAGTTTTGTACTAATAGTGTTTAGACAAGTTATCATGTTTGCATCCTGTACTATGAATAACTACTACAAAGAAAATAATATGTAATGTATTAATTATTGTAACTGTACTACTAACCTGTTTTGAAAGTATCTCATTACTACTTCTTTCTCAATAAAATTATTTTTTTAAAAGGACTTTATTTATTTATTTTGTACAAGGTCTCATTATGCAGCTCGTAGTGATCCTCCTGTTTTCAGCCTCCCCAGTGCTGGGATTACACGTGTGTGCCACCACACCTGGACTCAGTGGCTGGCTCAGCTTGGCCAGGTGTAGGACTGGTACAACATATGGTGCTGGGGATCAAACCCTGGTCCCTGTGCTTACCTAAATGGATGCTTAGCCTGCTTAGCTATCTCGCTGGCTCCAGAGTGAATTTCATTCATTCATTCATCTAAATATCTTTTGCATGGTGAATTAAACTGATCATTGACACCACTGATAATCTAGTAGCCTGGCGTCTGGGTGAGGTTATTGTGCAGACAAATGATTTGGTCACCAGTGTCATCTTTTATTATCACTGGTGGTGCTGTAGCCTCTTGAAGTGGTGCTGACCTCTGTGTGCTGCTGTTTCCTTGACAGTGACCAGAGGATCTTTTCTCAACAAGGAGTTGCTACTGTTAAATAGTAGGTATACAGGTGTTTGCCAGGATATTCAATCAACTAACCCATAAACTACTGAACTTATGGCAATTGGCCTTTCCTGTAAATAGATGACTCCTGTCAGGTAAGGAGACTGAATACACAGTCAGAGACTGCCACACCCTACAGACAAGGCAGCCTTGACTTACAAGGGCTGAATCCAACCATAACCTAGTGGCTGGGCAGAATGTCAGGGCACCGTCATTACCTGATGTTTCTCTCATTTTTTGGCCTCCTTCTAGCTAAAGGCCGGTCAAAGAAAGCCAGATGTCCTTCTATCCCAGATCACATGGAAGGTGGCCTGCACTTGAGCTACTGCCAGCCTTCCAGGTCTGCAGCCCTCAGAAGGGGCTCACTCTGAAGTTCTCCTGCTCCCTTGCTCTTCTCCCTCTGAGTCCTAGCCAAGCACAAATGACAGTGCCATCTCCTGGCCCCCAGAAATTCTGAGTGAACAGTTCATGCTTTATCTGCTTAGGTTGCTGTTTGTGATTGTCACAAGTAAGCCCTACTTCACTCCAGGTGGAGGTGGACATGACCACAGTACTGCCTTCTGATGTTTGTGCTGCATTTTAAAGGCAGACTGTTGCATGAACAGGCATGCAATGAGGTAGATACCCTGATAGACTGTCTGACATATCTATTGAAATACTGATCTAAAGTCACTTGATGACGGTGTTTGACATAGACAAATATGGCTATTCAGTATTCTCTTTGTTTTTAAATTCTGCTCTATCACATATCTTATGGGAAGAACTCATTTTGGACTTGCCTCATTGTATGATTTCTCAAAGGATTTTATGTCTGAGAATGATTGCTAGAGCATGGACAGGTAAGAGACTGACCTTAGTTACAAATCAGAAATAAAAGTGTCTAAAAGAAATGGGAAGTGAACTCATGGATAGGGGACTCACTCTCTGACGGAATAACTTTCAGGAAGAGGTTACTCTGTGGATGCAGATCTTGAAATCAATTTAAAAGCTTCTTATTCTCTGGATCTCTCAAAAAATATTCATCTGCTCCCAGCCTTGCTCCTGAGCCTTGAAGTAAGTGGGGTTGGTAAGAAAGTGGAGGACAGGAAGAGATGTGAGACAGTTGTAAACACATAGGAAGGAAAGCGCGGTGGCTTGGCCTAGGCTATGTGGAATGACCGGGAGAGTGCTGTGTGATTCAGGATATATTTTGAAGTTATTGGTGAAATGAATGTCTTTGACATTGAATGCTTAGTAAAGTGAAAAGAGATTGAAGATTGTTTATTGTTTGTGTGAGCAGGTGCATAGTGCTGCCACATAATGGATGAAAAAGTGTGATGTTTAGAAATGTATCTTGAAGACAAACTAATCATTGTTTCTGTTAGTTTTGTGCCCATGTTGGCTTGATGGATGTGTGTGCACAGAACTCAGGGGGAGGGAGTTCTACTCTGGATTGCATTTCAAAGTCAGTCCGTATGATCAAGGCATTTGGAATCAAATGGCTGAATGATCCTTACAGAAGAGTACTAAGCCCTCTGCCCTGAAGTCTCTGTAGGTCAGAGGTCAGAGGGTCAAACCAGGACATGAAGGCTGGCAGGCAAGAGGCAGAAGAAACATCAAATGGAGTGCAATAACCACAGTGGATGCAGACTTAAATATAAAAAGAAGCATGAGATCTACAATTGAAAAATGAAATATGCCATGTCCTGAAGCTGTGAAGAATTATTGGATCAGCCTACTCTAACTGCTATGGTTTATGTCTAGATGCCCCAATAAAGCCTTGTGCATGCAGAGGTGAGGCTTTTGAGAGGTGACTGGATTATTTGTGTGATACTTATCAGTGGATTAGCCCAACCAAGAATTTATACCCAAGTATGATTTGGAAAGTGAGGCCTGCTTGGAGGAGTTTGGTAACCAGAAGCAGGGCCTAGAAAGGTTTCTTTTCTCCTTCCTCCTGTGACATCTGTCTCTCTTTCTGTGCTTTCAGCTGCTATATCATAAGTTATGTTTCCTCTCCCTTGTCCCATTGCCTTCTATCCTGGCTTGCAGCCAGCAGACTATGGACTAAAACCTCTACAAACCATGAGCCAAAATAAACTTTTTCTCCTTTAAATTGTGAATTCACTGATAAGAAACTTACTGAGACATTGCCCTTCCAAAATTCACAGTCTGGTACAGAGATGGACAGGCATAAAACTAGACCTCAAGAAGCACTATGAAAATGTTCCAAGTAGCTGCTAAGGCAAAATGGAAGATTTTTTAAAGTTAATTTAATTTTATTTTGAAAGGTAAAAAAAAAAAAAAGCAAGAACAAAAGACAGAAACAAGGTAACATACAACAATATATGTGCTACAGATTTTCAAAACAAGAATAGCTGATTAACAATGGTTGAGGGGCCAGGGAGATAGCTCAGTAGAATAAGCATTTGCCTGGCAAGCACAAGGGCCTGCAGTCAATCCATAAATCCACCAAAAAAAAGTTGATAAAATCAGTGTAGTGGTCGATACATTGTGTCAACTTGGCTAGATTACTTTGGAGAACTGATCACTTTGCAGGAGCACCCTATTAAAATAGGATATCTTCACAGTTCTTGTGTGCATCACAATTTAAAGAGCTTTAACTGACTAATATAGTTGGTGATAAATCTTTTCTAGATGTCCATATTCTCAGTGAATGGCAAGAATCATATAGGAACACTGCCTACAATCTGAATCTCATATTCAATTGTATTTTTCCTGAAAGTAAATGGATAAAATTTTTCCATAATTTTGTTGAGAAATAAATAGCAATGAGACAGTTTCAAATCAAATTGGTAGGACAGTTTCAATAATTAACACATTGCATACTGCCTTCCTAGTGGTTATTTGTTGTTCAAGATGCAGACATGATATCCTGTTTACAAACACTATTAGAACAAATCCCTCTATTCCTTGAATTAAGAGAATGTAGATATATATCAATCCTAACCATTTTGAATACACAGATACAAAATGGTCATTCATCTATATCCCCTTTTTTTGTTTAGTTCCATCATTTCAGTATTATAGGTGTGTGAACTCAGCAAAATATTCAAAAATAGTCTAGTAATCCATAATAGTATTGGGTCTTCCACTTGACTAGTAATGTCAGAAGTTGTTGACTGAATCCCCTACAGCTCAACATAACAACATGGCTTTATTTTATGTACTTTGTTTTTATACTTTTCTGCTGGATGGTTAAGACCAAGATAAAGCAAGACCTAAGTAACAAGAATTGTAGCTTTTGGATCTGATAAGGTCAGTGAAATCCCCTCAGGATTTATCCTCAGACCCTGTACCTCAGATTGTAGATCCTTTGTCATTGTCAGCCATGTGGATGAGTCACAGCCATTGCTTGGCCAATTTGCTCTCTGTGAAAGCTTGAGAGAATGTTTTCTCTCCATGTGACTCTCCTAAGGCACACTCTACATCATCAATCACTTTCCTCTTTGGCCCCATAATCTCCTTGATCACAAAATTTGGGACACAACTGAGTTACATGATGTTACAGTACAGGTTCTATTATACCCTGAGTCTTCATTGACCTTGGAAGGCTAGGGTCAAAATGTTGGCTTTCCTTGCGGCCCTCTTTTTTCTCTAATTTTTAGTGCACAAACTTAAGTTGTTAACCCTCCAGAAAAGAAGCTTATTGTATCTGTCTGAATATCAAACATCTTAGGCATAACATGGAACAGATATTTTTCATCAAGTATTGATATGTTAACCTTTAAGTTCCTACAGAATATGACAAAAATTTAAAAAATTAAAATATATTTTAAAAATAGAAATAAAGAATTATATATGTTTACACAGAATTAGTCTTTAAAATTAGATGTCTTTCAGGTTCAGGTTTGAACCATAACCTTTTTTTTTCCTCTCTCTCTCTCTCATTTTTTTTTTTTTTTTTTTTTTTTTTTTTTTTTTTTGTATTTTAGTGAAGGGTCTACAGGGTCTCAACCTTCTTTGCCTTATTTTCACTGCCATTCCTTCAGGGTGCAGTGAGAGCTCAATGGATCCTTGAGCTCAGGGTTCACTACTAAATTGAATTCATAGTGATCTGTCTGTTTACAGCCTCCCAAGAGCTGGGATTACAGGCACGTGCCACCATGCCCAGTCTCAATTGCCATCTCAATGCGCCCGGGGGTGGGGCTGGCATGGCAGGCCTGGAGGATTGAAGCCCTGACCCCTGCACCTGCTTGCAGGCACTTCAATCTGCTGAGCTATTTGTCTGGCCCAAATTACAACTTTTTTAATGGAGAGATTTTCATTAATTATAATTTGACAAGAACTCCTGCAGGGGCTGGGGAGATGGCTTAGTAGAATAAGTGCTTGCCTGGCAAGCACAAGATCCTAAATTCAATCCCTATTTCTGAAAAAAAAAAAAATCCTGCAGGAGTATTCAAAGGGAGTTTTGCAAGCTTCTTAGAAGAATCAGTATGTCCAGCTTGATCATAATGGGAATTTCAAAATTAATTCAGTTATAACTGCTTGCTTTGACTATTTAAGAGACAAATGGGGAGATAGAAGAAAAAGCAAAAGAGGATTAACAACTATCCAATAGCTGCCAAGCTGTCTGTCAGACAAATCATGATCAAGAATTTAGGGATCCATTGAGTTCTCTCTGTACCCTGAAAGAATGGCAGTGAAAATAAGGCAAAGATAGATGAAACAAAAGGCTGGGTCAGGTGGAGCTCTTTTCTTGAGCAAAGGAGAGGAAAAGCCCAAGAACAGTAGAGCATTTATTCATACACCAGAGAGGTTAGTAAGTTCAGCCTCTCTACTCAGCAATAAGTTACCCAGTTACAAAAGCATGTATTGAAGAGCTCTCGTGCTCTCAAGCTAGCTTCATTTGTCCTGTGTAATTATCAGCTTCAGCCACTCCCCTCCCAATAAGGGACATAGTTTTGTAGTCTGCTCTGTCCATTTAGATGAGGCCTGTTCCACCAGATGAGGATGATGATTTTAACTGGTTACAGATGTTAAATGTGGATAAGGATCAATAACTGGATGACTGGCTTAGCATCTGAGTCTTCACCTCTGTGACAGATGATTTTCCTGTTTGTTCTCTGAAGAGGGCTTCATGTTTGGATTAAATTTTGGCTGTGCCAATGACCTCCTTGCCTATGAGCAGTAACAGGAGTGCTAAGGACAGCATCTTTTAGATGGATCCTCGTTGCCTGTTCCCTCTCCTGGAGAAGAGTGTGCTCTGGCAGCTTCTTGGCCCCGAGTGGGACCTTCTCTGATGTCCAGCTTGGGAGTGAGCCTCGGGGTTCAGCCTGGATGAACGACTGGAGTGATTGAACTTGAAAGCTCTGAGGATTTGTGGATGCATATTACACATTTGCGTCAAGAGTTAACTAACTGAGGGGGCTGGGGAGATGGCTCAGTAGAATAAGCACTTTCCTGGCAAGTGCAAGGGCCTGAGTTCAATCCCTGCTCTGCCAAAAAAAAAAAAAAAAAGTTAACTAACTGAGAGGGCAAAAGTTGGTTAAGAGACACAGTCAGAAGCAAACCCTACATATTAGGTAGCCTATTTATGGGAATTTGTAAGTCTTGCAATTCAGGAATATAATTTTAAAATTTAAAAGTTTACAAAATAATGAAATTTTGAATTAATACAAACTCTATAAATGTTAGTGCACTCAGTGATGGTAGTGAATGCATAATAGAATTTATTATAAAAAAATTAGAAAACTTTTTAATAAATTTAATTCCATAAGAGTAATAATATAATCTTAGGGCAGAAATAGTGGTGCAAGTAAGCATTGACACTTGGTATGCATTCCTTTTTATTTTAAAATAACACAAGTAGATGTTAATAAAGAAAATAAAATGCACTTTTTTGATTCCATGAAAAAATAAACTAAAATTTCATAACAAAATAGAGAGTAACAAGTTAATATTCTATGCATTATAATCTTAAAACAATGATCAAAATGTTACTCAGAGAAGAAGTCATGCGTGTAGAACATTGTCTTGCTTTTTCTATGGAATGCATTCTGGTCCCAATTCATGCATTCCAGGCCAGGGTAGTGTTATTCTTTAGTACTCTTATCATGGCTGCCAGGAAAAATGCAATCATTTTCCTTTGCCTGCTATAATTGGATCTAAGTTGAACTCCCAAATCCCATCAGGCACAAATGGATAGACTTTAGGTGACCCTGTGAGTACCTTAAAATTGCATATAACATTTTTTTCAATTTTTATTACATGTTTATAGTTTATCATGATTATATTCTTCTTGGGGAGCTGGCACTCATACTTAACACATTTGAAATTGACTGCACTCATTTCTCTAGAGCAGAAGTCAATAAATCTTTTCTGTAGGGCCAAGCAGCAAACTTTTTTTGGTTTTATGGTTCCGCTAACTCAGGCTGCCATAACAGACCACCATAGCTGCAATGGTTTAAACAACAAGCATTATTCTCTCTCAGTTCTGGAGACTGGAACTCCAATGTCAAGGTACGAGTAGGGGCCATTCTGGTAAGGCTCTGCGCTGTGTCAGAATAGGTGGCCTCTCTTCAGGACACCTACTTGGAGAGAACGCATGAGCCTCCAGGTTCTTTGCTTGGGAGAACATGGGTGCCACAGATCAGGGCCCACCTTTACTGTCTAATTCAACCCTGGGTGCTTCTGTCAGCCCCATCCTCACACAGCTGCACTAGGCATTATAAGCTCAACATAACATTTTGGGGAGGACGTAAATATTCAAATAAAACAGCAAACCATAAAATCTGTTCCAATTGTTCATTTGACCATGGAAGCAGCCATTAGTAATATGTAACCAAGGGATCATGGCTATGTTCCAGCAAAGCTTTACAGAGCTTGGCAGTCACAGGATATGGACCCAGGCTACTTGGTTTACCTATATGTGGATCATGAGATTTGTCTCAGGTCACACAACTGTCACAATAATCTCAAGGAGACACTAATTGTGTAAATAGGAAGAGATGAGTGATTATGACCTCCAGTGACCTTTCAGTGTATCCAGATATGAGAGTCTGTAATCCATAATCCAGCAGCTTCCTTGTGACTTCTCTCCTGTTCCTGGTTCCATCTGTCTAGACTGCCACAGCAAAGCCCTATGGACAGCAAGTACAGCTCTCCATACTCTACCACTATAAATGAGGGTGATGATAATCTAGTGGTGACATGATTCATGAGCAGACTATAGTTGAAGTACCGTCTCCTTCAGACCATCCCAATCAGCCTCCCTCCCTCTATATATATATATATATATATATATATATATATATATATATATATGTGTGTGTGTGTGTGTGTGTGTGTGTGTATTATTCCTACAGTACTTTTCTTGAACTCTAATTAATTTTTCTTTAGTCTAAATTTTACTATGTCACTGAAACTTAGAGTAAATCATAACGCTGCCCCTTACTACATCTTCAAGCATTCTGAAGAACTTGGCCCAAACCCAGACCTAGAACTAGGCTGCTGTTGAGATAACAACTGGTTCTTTTTGTGTATGTGTATGTAGTCCAGAGATTGAACTCAGGACATTGCACTTGCCAGGTAAGTGCTTATTTTACTGAACTATCTTCCCAGCCCAAAAACTGATTCTTAAGTACTACATCTGCATAGCTGATCCCTAAGGCTTGCCCCACTTGCCTGGGATCAGGTGCCAGCATGCAGGTGCTAGCAAGACTACTTGGCCCCACCAGGGTGGTTGTGCTGGAGAGTATCCCGTACTTCAGGGCAGCACAAGGGAACAGCAAGGAGCTGGAGGTGAGAACTGTGGCTTTTCCACAGGATGTGACTCTGCACAATCTTAAATATGGAAGAGAAGTGGCTTTATACAATCCTAAGGAATAGTTTCCAGGAAATAACGTCAAAATGAAAAGGAAAGAGAATGAGTGTAGTTGGGGAAAGTTGGAAAATACAGTCATATTTTGTTATACTGAAAGCATTATTTGAGAAGGTAAGAAACAGGAGAGAAAGGCAACAAGAGCAACTGGGCTTTTCTTTATTAGACTTCTTGAAATACATGACACTGTAGATTTGACTTTGAAATACAATAAGTATTTTACTAAACTATAAAACAATATGAAATAAGAAATGTAATCTTTAAAATTTATAAGTAAAATCAAATAAATATTATTACATTGATGGCCTATCAAAGATAATAGGTGCATATCTTAGGGCGAAGAACTGATTAGTTCTTGGTCAAGATTTACTAGCCTTAAAATTTTAGGCTTAATTGATCTACCTAAACTTTATCAAGAAACAACTGATATTGAATTTAAAAATTAATATTTATTCCAGCATATATAATAATGAAACTCTGAAAGCCTATCCTACAGTTTATAAGTTACTATTATAACAGAAAATCCCCCACCCCGCCCACCAGAATGCTTCCATTTCTTATTCCTGCTCCAGATCCAGTTACTTTTGTCATTAGAATTGGCTGGTCCTTTTGATGCATAGCTGGTCACTGTGATGCACATTGTATAAGCCAGTCCCCAGGTGATAAGCCATTCTGCCTCTGTACTTCCTGCTTGCTTATCCCAGAGAAGCTCTAGACCACAAAGATCAGGGCCTGTTATCCTTGGAATGATCCTAATCAGTGACCATTGATGTAACGAAATCTGCCTTCAATCCTGGGTATCTTTTCAGTGTTTCTGCTTGCTATTGTATCTGGCAACTGGCCAGGAAGACCAACTATGCTGATCTCCTTTGCCACAGTCATGGCCCCTGTGGACTGATCAAGGAGCTCTCCAGCTTCCAACAGGAAGGCATGCCCTCACAATTTCTTGAGTCCCATCAGAAGTATGGAGAAGGACTCCTGGCTGTGTGCTCAAATAGCTTATGTTGGACCTCAAAGGGAGGAGGACGCAATCTACCTGTCTGATTGATTCCGATAAGACCCTGTACACCAAGACTGGGAAGCACTGGTCATGGTGGCTGACTGGGCCCTCACATGTAGTTCCATGGCAGTCAATATAGGTTTATCAGAGCCCTCATACCTCCCTTAGCTAAGATGTGCCTAAATCCCCATGAGGAGCATGGCCAGGTGGGCATCTGAATGGTCTCTCCCTGAGGGGTGCCCACGCTTTTTCTGTTGCACCATTATCCAAGGGTACAAGCATGCGCCATATGAAAATATAATGGAAACTGATTAATTACACCTCAAGTCCCTGACTGCAGGGGCTTGATGGAGATAAAAATGAAACCAAACCACTCTCTACATCTCAAAGAAAAGAAAAAGAAAAAGGCTCATTCTTCCTGAGAAGTCTGCCTTGGCACCCTCAGTGGCTGTGCAGGTGCTGTCAACACCTAGAGCTTCACTCCCCACTCCCCACTCAGCTGCTTCCAGCCAGCTGAACTGGTTCCAGTCAGTCACTGCCTGAATTCAGCCACAGAGGCCTTCCCTCCAGAGTCTTCTGCTTATGCACCTGTCCTGGTCAGATGGCATCATGTAACGCCCGCCTGAGATTACCGTCAGCAGTAAAGAGTTCCACATTTTGACTGAGGAAAATGAACTGTCAGCCCTCACAAATGAGTTGTGCCCTGCTGGGCCTGAATAGAAAGCACAGGCTGATCTCCACCAAATGAAGCCTTTGGGAACCCACAGTCTTTGCAAAAGCTGGAGACAAACCTGTGACTTTCCTGATAGACAAAGGAACAGAATTCTCTCTCTTCAAAAGTCATCTCTGTCAAAGTTACCACCATTGGGGCAACTGGGATGCTTGCCTCTCACCTCTGCTGCCAGGCACAGACTTGTAGGCTGGGAGGACATCTCACCAAGCATCAGTTCCTGTATAAACTGGTTCCCATGCCAGTTCTGGAAAGAGACCTCCTCTTCAGGGTAGAAGTACCGTCTCCTTCAGACCACCCCAATCAGCCTCCCTCTCAACCTTTCACTTTCAACTGTACTGTTTCCTTAGAAAAAGATAACACCTGTATCAGCCTGAGCCAGACAACTGTGATCCTGAAGTCTAAAAGCTCTCCTCCCAGAGTTATAAACTAAAGGCTCACCACTGGACCCGGGAGCATCCATGCTGCCTCACCTCAGCTCCCACTGCTGTCAGATGTCACAGAAAGCACAAGCAGGCCTCCAGTCACACATCAGCCTGACAGACTGTTAGTCACCTTGGAAAACTACAAGTCCAACTAACAAAATCCAATTTGATCGCACATGTTCAAATCTTACTGAAGTTCTGATATATAAGATTTGGCAAAACAATGCCATAATAGTTATAATAGATCCATACAATCATAAAATGTTGAGTAAATGTCATGGTATATAAAAGTAAAAAGTCTCAGCATCTTAATTTTAAGAATGTAAAACTAGCTTAATAGCCTAATGAATCAAGTCTTTTGGGAAAAAAGAATATCTGTGTTAGTAAAGAGTTAAAATAAATATTTGATGAGACTCTACACCCTTCCTAAAATAAGTCTATTGTGTAGAGATTGTTATCCTTTTCATAACCAATGAGGTTAGCTTGAAACAGCTACTAAGGTTAATATTACATTTTATGTTAGAATATTAAAAATATACTTCATGAAATGTAGATGAGGTAATTATTGATAATCTCATGACTGCATTCATTTTTGCTTAATTTCCCTTTTTATTTTTTATATTGTTGTAATCTTTTGTATGGTTCTGTAAGTTTGTTCCTTTTGAAACATATCAATAGCACTTTCTGGATGACCAAATTACCGTTTCCTTATGTCTGGTGGCCACAGAATGTGCTACTGTTGCCTGCCCGAAGGGGATGTTGGCCGTATTACCCACAACCCTTAAAGGGTGTCACCACAGAAGAACACAGCCAGTCGGCAGTCACCAGCCAGGCCACAGCAGAGTCGCCTTCGGTCCACTCGAAGCTTCACACCTTCCACACAGCATCCATCAAGTATGACAACTACTGGCAGACATGACTTGAGGCTTCTTTTAACACAATTACTTGAGTTGTGATATTTCAGGGGTAAATCAATTACAACTTAACTTTCGGTGTGGCATTCCTGTTATCTTTCAGAGAAACAAAGTCATGAGCCATCCCCAGAAAACTAATTGCAGTACTTACTTTAATATACATCTGAAACCCAGGGGTAGACAGGATGAGGAAGAGCAGGAAGGTTTGTAAATTATTGTAAATAAGCAAAAATGCAATTTGCACTGTTGTCACCCATGCTGCCCTGCATTTCCCTATGTAGTCTTCCTGCTCACACTGTTCCATGTCTTCTGTCTAGGCAGTTTGACCCGTGCCTCCAGGGCGCTCTGGGGAGCTGCGTTCTCCCTGTTCCCCGCATCCAGGTGTCAGGTGGCTCTCTCTTGGTCTTTGCTAGCTCTTCAGACTTTCCCTGTCTGCCTGGCGAGATGAATAGGAGCAGGTCAACACGACCAGCAGGGGGCGCCTAGGGGTCACTTCAGGCTGAGCGACAGTGTGCTTTTGGGAATCCTCCTTCTCCTTCCCCTACCTTGGGCAGATTATGGCTTCAAACTACTAGTGACAGTGCGTGCAAGGTGATATTTATTAGCAATGGCTGGAATATGGGCCTATACATTTGTATCACACTTAATAACCTCTCCTCTCCAACAAAACTTGCATGAAGAGTATTGAGTGTCATTATTATCATTTCTGTTTTACAGACGGAGAGTCTACAATGCAGCTAAGCCTTCAGTGACACAAGTCCAATCAGGAGGAGCTGGGGTCCATTTCCATGTCTTACCTCTGGAACTCTATTGCCACTTGCAGGCAATTTCTAGACAAGATTTCTTTTATCGAGAGGGGAAAAATATCTAATAGAAGCCAAAATCATTTCACCATACTTAATAAAAAATTTTAAAAAGGCTTCAGACTCCAAGAGGTCTAACTGACTGAAATAGGGAGGCATGAACCACAGAAATAGAGGCCAGGCTCTAGTTCAGGAACTAGGAACGCCATTCCTCTTGTACAGGCCTCTGTCAGTGGTGGGACAGCAGGGAAGTGCTCCAGGAGGACAGCAGGGGGCAGTGCTGGCACGCTGTGGGAGTTAACAGCCTGCAGCTTACAAGGAGCACCAAAGACACCAGCCCCAGCCCCAGGACTGTCCTCATGATACTGATATGCCCAACCATGCAGACCGATAGTACAATAAGAGATGCTTACACAGTTACACTAGAAGAGTATTTTATGGCTTTTTAAAAATATTGTATTTAAATCAATATTTGAAATCAACATCGAAGCTGTTGTGTGATATTGTGTAGGGGTGTGTGTGTGTGTGTGTGTGTGTGTTTAAGTACTGGGAATTGAACGCAAATTCTTTGCATGGAGCTACTTTGCTAGTCCTTTAAAACATTTTATTATTTAAAGTTTGAGGCAGCATCTCACCAAGTTACTGTATTACCATACTGGGCTTGTAGTTGTGCTCTTCCTGCCTCTGCCCCCCAGAGTGCTGGTGCTACAAGCACAAGCCAGTATACCTGGCACACAGAGTTATTTTCAATTTACCTTTACCTGCCTTTCCCAGTGAGATACGCTTAAAAATGCAGAGAGAAATGTAAAGTTACAACATTCCTAAAAATCAGCAATACAATTAATTTTTGAAGAAAAGTTATCAAATGTTTTAAAACAGTATCATTAGTAAAATATTATTTGATATAGTCAAGGAATTTTTTAATTAGGTGAATGCATAACCAGAATAATAGTCCTGCTTCAATCCTTAACATTCAGACAATATAAAAAACAATCACTTTAATTTTGTTCGAGTGTATATGGGGATTTTTCTTTGTGCTCGCCAAGATCAAAAAGAGTAGGGCTGGAATACTATAAGAGATTTCAAAGCAACCATCATAAAATGCTCCAAGGAGCAATTACAATCATGATTGAAACAGAAGTCTTGGCAAAGGAATTACAATTATAAGGGAAGAAGTGGAAGATGTGAGAAGCCAAATGGACATTTTAGAAATGAAAAAGTGAACAATGAAACAAGGTAGAGACTTGAGTGGACAGTAAGGATGTCATACTCCAGGAGTGGGGTCACATCTGTGGCTAAATAATCCCAGAGCAGAAATGAATACACAAACCTGCCCATTTTTAAATTCCATGAAAAGAAATTTGTAGTAAAATAATTTTTAAATCTTCACGTGGGAAAGATGATGTCAAATTCTCCCACGAAGTCTTGTACTGTCTGGTGGGATAAAAGCAGGCATTCGAGCCGGGCTCAGCGTGACCTCGCATGCCCTGTGCATGCCCAGACCACCGGCGTGTGGCTGTAAGCCGTCCGCACCGTGTTCACACTTCATTTCCTCATCGTTGATTCTCCCAATGATACATTTAGCACTTGTGAATTGGCATTGTCTGACTAAAAAAGACGTTTGCGTGTTGTCATGCATCTGTGAACATTATAGCAGCAGCCTTCCTCCTAGCCACCCTCAGAGAATGCCCTCATATGTACGCAGCGTTGATTTGAATATTCTAAGTATTTAATGTATTACCATAAAGTATTCACGTATCAGTGTCTCTGTTTCTAATTGGTAAGTAACTCCCCTTTGGTGGTGCCCTAGCTCACAAAGCACCTTCCTTAGATACTATCTCCTGTCCGTGCCCCGAGGCAGCAGTAGTTGGATGTCATCATATGCTACAGACTGACACTTTCACAGCTGCCGACATCAGATTCTCCCCAGAAAGTCAGTATTTTGAGTTTTGGGTAATCTCTTAGTTTCTTTTTCATTGCTGAGACAAGATACCTGACACCCAACATTAAAGAAAGAAAGGTTTTTTTTTTTTTTTCAGGTCACAGGGTTTAGAGATTTCAGTCCACAGTTTTGGCAAAGAAATTACATGGCACCGCAGGCAGGAGACAGCAAGCAGCAGCAGCAAGCCTGCCTTGCCTCTCTCCCTGTGCATTCCATCTAGTTATATACCTACTGATTGATTTCACCCACAGCCAGGAGGGGGCGTCCATTATCCACACCCTTAATCCCAGCATTACCCCCTTAGTCCATATTCACACATCCTAATCCAGCCACGTTGAACACTCCCCACCTATGGCCACATGAGGCTTTAGGGAGCATCTAGCTGCAAGCCCTAAGAGGCAACGTCCTTGCCAAATTTCCGTACTTTCTTTGGTTTTTAGACAAGCAAGCAAGAGAATCTATGCTATGTCCTTAACCTATTGGCCATGCAGCATGGCAGGCAACACCTCATTGTTTCTGCCCTACGAAAGTGTCTGAGTCTCCCACCTCCACTAGAAAACACGGCCACGTCACTTGTCTAGGGTACTTGCTGCCTCCTCTGTCTCTTTAAAATGTGCTCTCAAAATAGAGTTCAATCCTTCCTTTTACAAAAAGCCTTCCAGAGCTGTTGCACACAAATTGCTTATGCATTAAGGAAGAGAAACTCCTCTGAGAAATGAATGTGATGCTGAGGTGTTTTGTTATTTTATCCATCATGTTTACATATTTTGTTTGGAGGAAGATGCTGTGCCATGGAACTATATCACCAGCCCATATTTTCTTTCTTAAAATTGCAAGTAGTTTTATCAACTGGCAAGTTTTTGAATTTTCCTTGAATTTTCCAAATGACCATATTATATAACATAGCTGAATAGAAATGATCAATAAGTCTTCATTGAATTTATTTAATATGGAAATAAAATTTTCTCACTGGAAATGCAATTTTCTAATAAAATGTTACAGTGTTTTCATTTTAATAATGTCTTAGCCAAAGTTTCCTGAGGGTAGATGATAACTTGATGCTATTACCTAGAAGTGAAAACCAATGTATTTCCTTTCAAAAATGAAATAATTGAGAATTAAGATACAGCCTAACCCTTGTACACAAAATGACACTATTAAGAATTGAGCCACAGATAAACTTATTCCTGGTCATGACAGGTGGGAAGTTTCCAGGAGGTGTTTTAGAACAAATCAAGAATAGACAAAATGAAATTACCTGTGTTCCAAATATTACCTTCATTACAGATAAAGTTTTAGCAGAATGGAAAAAATTAGCACAAAAGTAACCAAACCAATGGGGAGTTCTAAGTGAGTTCCTGAACTTGTCCCATCAGACCATAGAAATGTTGGGTGGGAGGGGCCACCTATGGGGAAGGCAGCCCTCAGTAGTACAGTGTGAGCAGGGCCAACGTGAGAGCAAGTAGAACAGAAACTGAGGTGTTGCTCCCTTCCCTGCCTTCTCTGGAGAGGAAACAGTGCTGCAGGTGCACACCCAGATCCTAAGTGTCCTTGCACAAGCAGAAAGCACTCAAGCGCTTCAGGGAGTCGTGCAGCGTCGCTTGATTTACATGCTGCACATAATCAACCAGCTATTAAATTCAGAATGGCTTTCTAAGGAGTGAAAGGAAGCAACAAGATAAATTAGGAGGCAGCTGGGAGAGTCTGAGCAGAAACCCCAGGGGCTTGGGCTAGGTTTAGCAAGTTTCTATTAAATAAAAGATTAGATTCCAGACACATGGACTCAAGGCAGGTAAATGGAGGGTAAGTGCATTTGAGATGTAAGCTATTCACAATAAATAATGAATTTTTCACTTAAACCACTAGGTGAAAGCCTAATGAATTGAGCTAATATAAATCTGGATAAAATATGGAAATATTTATATTATAAATAGTTACATTATGTCCTCAAAGACCTCAGGTATTTCTATAAATACACTACAAGTGTGTCACGTAACAATAGATTAACCACACCAACACAAATGTAGCAGTAAAATTCACACTCAAATTTGTACTTTTTATCATCTTTCCAGTACTAAACCATTTGTTTTTTAATTTTTTTGTATTTTAAGAATACAAAAAATAGTAATAAAAAAATTTTGTATTTTAAGAATACAAAAAATAGTAATAAAAAAACATTAGAAACAATACAAAATTTCACTAAAACAAATGATAGACCTACCCTATCTATAGACCTGTCTTAAAATTCATTTTCAAGAAGTTTAGCATATCTGATAGGAGAGTATAAGACATCAGTACTGCAGGCATCAGAGACCAGGTAGATTCTAGGTCATTTTCCTGTCTTCAAGTCAATTTACGATTCGTTGAGCAGTTGTTTTGCTGGGCCCACTCCTGCCTCGTGGCCTTACTGCCTCTCGCTCTGCCATCTCAGCGGCCCGCCTCTGCCCTCACCAAAGCCACTCACTCTTTAAGGGTAACTCCAGGATGGTTTCCGCTAAGACTTTCTAACTGCATTTACCAGCACCTCTCACCATCTTGCTGCTTCCCTGGACTGCAAAGCCCATGGAGGTGGGCCAGCTGTGAGATGTACCTTCCTAGCCCCCTAATTTCTTCACATGTCCTTGTACAGAAATGCTCATTTGGTAAACTGAATCTAACATTTATTCATCAAGTAGTGGTGTGTTAGCCAGACAAGTTACGAGTAATCCACTGGTGACTTCAATTCCCTTTTGAACAAAACACTCCAAAGTCCTATTTGAGTTACATTTCTGTGAAATTATTTAGACAAACATAGAAGTCTTAATAATTATGAGGAGAGTAGTGTTTGTCTTGGGACAATGTTCTCTGATGTTCATCAAATCATGATTTACGTTCAATGCTAAATAACCAAATGAGCGAATATGTGTCATAAATATCACAGATATTATATTCAATGTGTCAGCAAAAGAAAGAAAAATGTGCAAGAGGACTGGAGAGTGGCTCTGGCTTCCATGTCCCATATCAACTGTGCATAGGAAAATTATACTTAATAACTGTATAGCAGCTGACATTTGGGAGCACACTGCTGCCTGCCAGGAAGCCATCAGAGAGCCTATGGGTCCGGGAAGTCAGAGGCCCGCCACGCTGCACTGGACCCAGGAGCTGCTCCTTCCAATCCTCAGTGCTGCTGCTGCAGTGAGGGGGTCGGGCTGCAGTCACCTGGGAATGCTCGCCTCTGCTGTGTGCACACGGCAGCCTGACATTTGAAGAGCCGCTCAAAGATACATTCGCTCTGGTGTTGAGGGACTCTAGGACTGAATGCTGGTCCTTCACTCATTATTTTTTATTTTCATTTTATTTTATTTTTTTTGTTTTCTGGGGTTTCTTAAAAAAATTTTCATTAGTACTTGTTTGCAGTGTCTAAGTTACCCAAGTTGGACTCAAACTTTCATTTGATCTTCCTTCCTTGTCCTCAGAGAGTGCCTAGATTTTAGTATTGTACCACTGCTTAGCTGGGTTTTACTTTTAGAACTGGTTGACCTCTTAAACCTTGGAAAACTATAGCACATAACTTGCTCACAAATGCCTTTCATGTTTTGTGACTCCAGACTTCTTAATCCCAGGAGGGCTCCAGTTCCCCAGTTCTCCTTTTGTGGACTCATTGTGGATTAAAGTCCTCCAACCTGCAGGCTCCCTGGGACTGTCTCCTTTCCAGTGTTAGTTTTCCATGACTATGACAAATACCTGGGAAAATCAGTTTAAAGGGGAATTTTGAAGTGTATGCCAGTGGTAGAAGCCCTGGCATAGAATGTGTGAGACTCTGGGTTTGAACTAGGTGACACTGAAGGGCATGCCCCTGTGACCTAACTTTCTTCCTCCAGGATGACATCCTCAGGTTTTACCACTTCCTAACTGATCCAGAGGCTGGGACACAGTGTCCAACACATGAGAGGGGGGACACGTAAGAGCTGTACTGCAGTGCCTTCCTAGCCCTCCTTTCAGTCCAGCCAGGGTCCTTTCAAGTGTGCATGATCTTCTCAGGCTTGTTTAAGCATGTCATAGTTGACACAGTAGAATTTGAATTGAAGGCTGATTAATACCAATCTAAAGAGATTGTCTGACAAGTCAATTGACTGTGTCCAAATGCAAAACATGCCTTATCACCAGAAAAGCAACTTGCATGTTTTATAAGTGAAGGAAAAGTTGAGCTATCAGTGTTTTTCCATTCCAGACTCTACTCATTCCTCTTGCTCATCACAGAAACATGGTGGTGGAAGTGAAGGGCTCATTGCAGAATTTCTAAATATATCTCCTGCTTCACATAGTATCTGGAGATGCTCTGGAATCATATAGTGCATACATTTGAAATGGAAATCCACTCCTCTATCCACTGCTTATCGTTGTTAGAATAGGCGCCAAGTGTCATGTGTACTGTGTACCGCCATGCATTTAAAGAAGGAGCATGCCGGCACGCCAGCGCGGACACAGGCAGCCCGTGCTCTGAGGCAAGGAAAGCCGATTTCAAGCTTTCGCTCTGTTACTCACAAACCGTGGTTGTGGTATGCAAACATCCTAGGCCTCACTTTCCATGTAGTAAAATAAAAACTGATAATAACCACCTTTCACAAAAAATTGCTCCATTCCTGAGGACATGATAGTAATTGATCATGAATGGAGCCCAATGCTCTCACTTCCAGCCACTCAGATAGAGTGTGGCATAAGATAAACATTGATAAATATTATATTCACTGTTATTATTCTGTATTATAAGCAACTCCTTAGATTCTCTTACACTTCTGCTTTATTAAACCACACTGTTTTATTCTTGTATCTCTTTCTCCAGGAGTAAAGAAAATAGGAACAATGGAACCTCCACCATCACCTCATGCACCGACAGGAAGCGGCCCCTACTTAATATGCTGGTGGGCTTGGCTAAATACAGATGGTGCATCTGGGAGGAGAAGACTCATCTTTAAATGAAGTTGCTGGGCAGGGTTATGGAAACAGCAGATACTGTCTCAAGGGCTGAGATTTTTGTGGCCCTAGCAGACCTGGATCACCTTCTACTGTCTAAAACTCCATTGCAGGTAAGTCAAATGGCTACATCAGTTTCTCTGTTCTTGCAAGAAAGACACAAATATAGTCACCCAGAAAAGCCCACCAGATTTTATTAATAATGAAGATTTGAAATCAGTGTTACTTTGTTCAATTCTTATAACCTTTCTGCAGAAATATGATCCATCTGCATTTTACAAATGAGGTCTGTTAACAGAAATGCATGTGGTCAAGGTCAAATGGTGTGTGTATAGTAAAAGGGACTAGGGGCTCAAGTCCCACACCTAGGTCTGTATTAGTGCTGCAAGTTATTTTAGTACGGAAAGTGTACAATGAAACCATCACTGAGTTTCATTTTTCCAGGTATACCTTAAGGTAATGAACAAGTCCCACTCAAATGTGTCTTTGTCAAAAAAAAAAAAAGAGTTGAATTTGTTATAATAGTTGTATCTAAAAGCCTTTTAGAGGTATTTTATTATCTTATGTACATCTAAAAAATAATTCAGTATGATTTATTCAGTGGAAACTATTTCCCACACTCAAAGCATTTTGTACTCCCTCCTTTTTAATCTTTAAGAATATGTAATATAATTTCTCTCAGACTCATAATAACAATGAAGTACTCACTGTAAGGAGATAAATATGCTCAAGTACACAGAAATTAGGAAATATCCACAAGTTCCCACAGAGCAACATGCCTGTTATGCTTTTGTGCATAATTTTATGTACAGCTAGAAACACTAGCTCAAAGCTCATAGCCTGGTTTCCTTAGAGAACTCTTAATGCCAAGCGCATATTTAGTCAGAGGCGTCTGGTATGCCACCTGCAAACTAATAAGCTCTTCCCAGTCTCTCAGCATCTGCAGGGAAGCAGGACTGTTCCTAAACTTTCCATGACTTGCTAGTCATGGTCTCTGTGACACTTGGTAAAGTTAGAGGACCAGAGCTGTTACCAGGCAAACTACTGATGTTAAATACAAAGCCTTCATTATAATTCCAGTGCTAGAAGTAGGGAGAAATTTTCCTTAAAATATTTTGTCTGTGGTTTTTAGTTTTGTTGTTTAAATGTATTTCTTCAGCCTGCAGATATATTCAGGGATCTTGAACCCTGAATATTCCTTACTCACAATGTCCCTCAAACCAGAGATGGTGCAAGGTGTGATCATAATTAGCTCTGTTCTCCAGTGGTGCAGATTTAAGGGCAGAGGAGAAAATATGAGAACTAACTTGCCAAAGCAAATCTGCTCCTGGCTGGCAGCCCTCCTGTCACACCAATGCCATCACTTCTTATTCCCTTCCCATTTGGTGCTCATGCAGAGTACTGCTCCCTGTGGAAGGAGGGAACAATCTCCTCTTTGCCCTCTTCATCAGTACCTGCTGCTGCTTGGCATCCCTGTGGACCAAGGTTAAGTAGCTCCCACCTTTCCTTTATAGGTGCCTCTTACCTCAGTCCACTCTGCTCCTGCAGTGTTTCCTTGGTGTTATTCAGCATATGCAGGATCTCAAAGAGACATCGTAAGTCATCATAGACCAATGAAAATACATATAACATACATTTAGACATAGGAACACATGGGCTAGCAAGATAGCTCAGAGGCCTAAGCACCTGCCTAGGCAAGCATAATGACCAGGCTTCAATCTCCAGCACCACAGGCTGTGCCATCCCTGCCCCTTGGGTGTGCAGAGCCAGTGATAGAGACCACCTATAATCCCAGCAGCACTGGGGAGGCTGAAAACAGGAGGATCATTATGAGTCAGATCTGCATTGGGAAACCCTGTACCAAATACATAATAAAGAAAAAGAAAAACATAGACACAGAAACACATACACTAACATTTAGATACTTAGAAGATTTTTTTCCACTAAGAAGATAACTGAGTAAATGCCTTTTTTCCCCTCTACCACAGATTGAACTCAGGAATTTGTGCTTGTCAGACAGGCTGTTATGCTGCTGAGCTACCTCCCTGGCCCTCAGCAAACGTCTTTGACCAAAGGACAGAGACAAATATGGCTTAAGAATTAAAATGTCTACATGGAAGAAGTCAAAGATGCACTTTTTTAATTAGATGCATTTTAGCTGATGGTCTTGATGATACCATTGTTTTGCTGACCTCCATGTATGTTTTGTATTAAGCATTTCCACCCATTTTCTCACTGAATGCTCACAAATGTGTGCAGGGTGGTTCTACTGTGTCATCTCCTTACAGCAAAGGAAACTAATCCTCAGAGACATTGAAGACCTTTCAGAAATGGCACAAGTGCAACACAAGAGTGGAGATGCCTTTGCACTGGGTTGGTACTCCCTCCAGATGTGAGTGAGGAAAGGCCCTGAGACATCACACTTTGCAGAGTGGAGCAGAAAGAGGCACCCGCTTCTAGCCAGGGCACTTTTTTCTTGGCTGAAACAGTTCCCAGTGCAGCCAGTACCTCCCCTTCCCATCCCTTAAGAATGCTCTGTTAATGATACACCAGTTGAGGGAGGGTGAGGGGAGAGAGAGAGAGAGAGAGAGAGAGAGAGAGAGAGAGAGAGAGAGAGAGAGGAGAGTTAGTTAGTTAGTTAGTTAGTTAGTTAGTTCAGCAGAGTCTTCAGTATAGAAGACAAATTTGGTGAATCAAGAGAATTGTGAATTCAAGGCCAGCCCAGGCTTCTTATTAAGTCCGAGCCTCCAAATTAAAGGGCTGGGGATTTAGCTCAGTGTTATAACACTCTCACTCCTTCAGTTCAGTCTTTACTACCACAAAAGCATTTTTCAATTAGTGAGAGACTTTGACTCTAAGAAATAATTTAGTATTATAACAAGGACCTTGTAAGTTTGACTTTGTACTATCTCTGTATTTTATTATGCATGCATTTCCTTTCAGTTTGGAAGGGCCATTTAGTTGATAATCTAAGATTGTTGCAGTGGTGCAAAGCAGAAATGGAGATGTTTAAGAGGTTGGTTAAGTGCCTGGCCTTTTGGCAGGATGAGGTCATGGAGCTTCATGTGAGCAATGGGAGGTGGCACCACGGACTTGAGAGAATTCCAGGGCAGACCCAAGAAACATGAGCTTTCTGTTCTTCCTGCCTAGGCTTCTTCAAGGGTGTTACAGCTGCATGCCTGGATGCCTAGATAATTTGGGGGGTTTTCTTCATAAAGAGCATTTTCTTTTTTCTTTTCTAAAGAACATTTTTCTCAATAGGAAAACATTTGTATTTTAGGGAATGATTTAATAAGCTCCTAATAATCAAAACCATCCTCGTTTACACAGATTCATTATAAGGGACTGTGGTGGTCAGTGAAGCTGGCCTTGCCCTCTCTTCATATACTTGCTCCACCAGCTGCATCCCTCTACTCACTTACAACAGAACATTTACTTGTTCTGTAGGATACAAGAGGTGCACAGTTGCCATGACAACATGTGAACACCAGAACCAGTGAATAGGAGGGAACAGTGGAGACAGACCCTCAGCATCCTTTAATTGGATTACAAAACTTGCCTTATAGGCATCCAACCTGAAATTTTGCGGTTGTGCTTTGCCCATGCATTGCCTCTTGAGTTTTAAAGTTAGCTTTGGACTGTTATGGAACCACGCAGAGCAGGAACAATCGAAGCAAGTGTTTGAGGCCTCAATCTCAGGCAGGCATATGGTGTACAGGTCCATGCTTGTCATACATCCGTGTGTAAGCTTGATACTGAGAAAGTAACTTTTTCTCTGTTTGTCCTCAGAATTTAACAAGGGCCTAAGACACTGAGTTACATCCCAAGCTCCACTCCACCCCTTTTGAGATCTCAGTAATTTCCCAGGTTGGGCTCAAACTTGAGATCCATCTGTCTCAGCCTCCAAGATTACATTCATGTACCACATCTAACTAGACTTCTCTGTGCCTCATTTTATGTCATTTATGAAGCACAAATTTAATATATATATATATATATATATATATATATATATATATATATACACTTAGTAGATACTTGTAAGGATCAAAAGTTATTATTAATGCTTATTCATAGTATCATAGTTTAAATAAATAGAAAGTAATCTATAAGGACAAAGGAGTGAATGGCATGATACACTGAGTTGAATTAAGATAAATGCATTTAATTTCCAAAGCACCGCTGGGGTCAGGTACAGAACAAGTGACTTTGATTCAACACTTCCTGTGGTCTAGGTACTCAAGTAAGCATTTTGCACAAGAAAGTTGAGATCCTTCTTCTTCTCCAGCATCAATGACTCTAAGTAATTTTACTACGCTGCTTCTATTTTTCTGTCATCCTACAATGAAAAGACATTGGCATGGGTGGGTTATGCACAAAATTATATCAGAAAAAAATTTTACCTCTGGTTTTCGTAAGATTCTTATGTTTAACAGCTCCATATATAGAAGAGACACCCACTGAAAATCAAGGTTGAGTGGGAATAGGCTACCTTTATAACCCTCTAATCACATCTCTGTGTCTACCTTTGGGGTAATTTAAGAGGCATGATATTAAAACACACTTTGGCTTGCTTTGCCTGAGAAACTTAGGAATCACAAAAAAATAGGCAGAAAAGATTGAAAGTGTAGGGCACCATTTAAGACAAAAATAGTACTTAAGTAGAACTGAAGTTTAGGATGGTGATTAATCAAATATTCAGCAAAATTATAACAAAAAGAGATTTATATGATTGGGGATAGACTTCTATTGTTAAATACTTTCGATTTTAAGATCAGAGTTCATTTATTCTTTAACCAGTATTTGCCATGTATAATAGACAACATATTTCTGTTTAATCACTTCCAAATGAACTACCTTAGAAAGATAATTCAAAATGAAAGGTGAAGAGAACACAAAATTTAATTTATTTCTACTTGTTTTCACTGAAATGACTATGAATTTTAATGGAAAGTATGAAAGAGCTAAAAGACAAAGAGAATCTTCCTAGTCCAGAAGGTTCCAAAGAGTTGTCTTAGTCAAGGTCAGACAGAAACCAAGCAAAGACAAGCCAACCTTGTCTCCACAAATAGGAGAAAGCCCTCCTGAAAGAGGTAGAAGAGGACCTGGAACAGACTGCATCCTCCAACCTGGAGGGCAAGTGCTGGTGGTGAGACTGCACGCCGGGTAGAGAGCAGACTCCTAGGCCCACTAGCAGCTGTAGCTAGCACCAAGAGACCTTGTCCATATTGCACTCTGTCCCAGCTCACACTTGAGGACAAGATAGGCAGAGAAAAAAGCAGGTCACTACAGCCCCTGGCCTCCTAGGAAGATGGCCAGGAAGTCCTAGGTGCCCAGCCCACTTCTGGGCACCAGCACAGCTTCCATTCCTGAGCCTGGACCGTGGTTGCCTTCCTCAACCCAGCTCTCGCTTTGTACTTTTAACAGGGCTTGGAATATTTGAAGGAGGGTCCACAAAACACAGAATAAGCTGACCTTAGCTCCCAGCAAGGGATAAGCACAACTGCACCTGATAATACAGAAAAATCATAGCACAGCAGCAAAGAACCCAAACTGAGGAATTGGAGTGATATTTTATTTTTCTAAGAAATGTATTTACTACAAGAATGTAAAAGATATCTTAGAAGTTTCAAGTTCTCATTTTGAGTGGAATAAAGTTCTCAATTTTATTTACTTTTATTTTTTTATTTTAGGGAAGGGTCTACAGCGTGTTCAGGGTCTCACTACTAGATCAGACTTATAGCAATCCTCCTATTTACAGCCTCCCAAGAGCTGAGATTACAGGCACGCGCCACCATGCCCAGTCTCAATTGCCCTCTCAGCATGCCCTGGGGGTCAGGGCCGGCATGGCAGGCCCAGGGATCAAACCCACGGCCCCTTAACCTGCTTGCAGGTGCTTTAATCTGCTGAACTATTTGGTCCTGCCTTTTTTTTTTTAATTTGTCAATATTGAAATAAATATGAAAGTGCATGAAAGACTTGTGACTTGTGAGACCCTGACTCAAAATAAAAGGAGGGTCCACAAAACACGGAATAAACTGACCTTAGCTCAGCTGATCAGGGTGAAGCCCTGGAATTCATCCCTGTAACCCACATACCCTCACACAGTGCACATCTCACATGCATGAAAGAGCGAAATTAGGGCTTTAAGTTGCAAATTTTGATGTACATCCTAAACAAGAAATTGGAAAAAGCAAAATAATGAAGAGAACAGAAGTTACAAAAGAAAAACAGTAGTCAAAACAATAAGTCAAAATCTACCTGAGTGCAAAAACATATTAAAATCACAAATTGGAAGAAACCAGGAACAAGTTAATGTTAAAAAAAAAAAAGTATTTAGGTATATCTGCAAAAATTATTAAAATTTGTATTCTCAAGAAGAAAAATAAACTCCAAGGAGAAAAATTGTCTCAAAACAATCAAGCTAATCAAAGGTTTCATGTTTGATACATTGTATTGAATATTTCTTTCAATGCTTGAAAGAGAAGTTATTATATGCTAGATTGATTGATTGTTTGATTGATTGATTGATTGATTGATTTGTGCAGGGTATTACTACGCAGCCCAAATTTGTAGTGATCCTCCTGTTTTCAGCCTCCCCAGCACTGGGATTACAGGCGTGCACTACCATGCTGGGACTCGGTGGCGGCTCAGCCCACCTGGGGGGTGGGTTGGGGTTGGGGATGTGACATGTTGTGCCAGGAATCAAATCCCAGCCCCTGCACTTGCCTAAGCAGGTGCTTAGTCCACTGAGCTATCTCACTGGCTCTATAAACTAGATTTTGAGAACTAAGAATTCTATATCCTGGCAAGTTTTATAAGCATAGATACTATAATCATAAGAAAAAATATAAAAACAAAAACATTAAGCTTTGTAAGTATGCTGGTTTTGTGTTGAGAAATAAAATTGATAATAATATTATAAAATTGTCTTACCTTTTCTCATTAGTGGGACAAAATACCTGACTTACAAAGTTAAAGGAGGAAAGGCCTATGTAGCTCACACAGTTCATGAAAGTTTGAGTTCACAGTTGGCTGACTCCAAGGCAGCGAGGCATGACACAGGGTCATCACAGAGGAGAAACTGCTCAAGACAGGCAGGATGCAGCAGGTAGCAAGCAATGACCTTTTCCAGTCCTTATATTTTTCCCAGGCTATTTTGGAGGGGTAGCACTCACATCCAGACTGCAGCAGCCTTAATTCTAAATGCAGCGTGAATCAATCCCAGCATGCTCGGTCCAACACCTCACACCCTAAATACAACCACCTCCAAAACACTCCACCCATGACCACATGAAGCTTTAGGGGACATCTAGATACAAGTCATGTCCAAAATTAATATGTATACATCAAAGAATAGAACACTATCTAAACTAAAAGATTTTCTTAAAAATGTGAAAATGACCAAGCTGTAGCTGTACATATAACTTTTTGATGATCATGTTCATCCTAGTAAAGGCAAGAAACCAAGAATGAAGTGAAATATAGAAATGAAAAAATGTATGACAGGTGCTAACTAAAGCTGGCTGGACACTTGTCTGTAGCTTACATATATTTAGAACACTTTCATAGAATAAAAGTTAAATATGTATATGTAAGAATAAGCTAGAAATTAGAAGAAAGTATTTATAAGCTGGGATTTAAGGTCTTATTTCAAAAATATTTTAAAACTAAGGAAAACATCATAGTATAAATGGGCAAAAAAAATATGAATTTCTTACCAAAAAAAATCTTATAAGGCAAAAACTAATGAGGCAGAAAGACAAAAATCAAAATAAATATTGAAAATTGACAAAGTAAAAGCACAGCTTTTCATTCCCAGGGCAGATTGCGACACACTTCTAGATAACTGGCCTCAGTTAAAGTAGGTCAAAAGGTAACAAACAATTGGCTACATTTACATTAATGCAGTGGCTACCACTAACATTACTGACAACAGCCATAGCTGACAGTGGCCACAGGGAGAGTGATACACTTTGACACCATAGTGTTAAGTGAAATAAATTAGACACACAGCTTAAATATTGTATAGTTTCTCTTGTATGAGAAACCCAAAATATGTGTAAAAAGTAAAATAGAAGTTAGATAATAGGAAGTAGAGAGAGAGAGAGAGAGAGAGAGAGAGAGAGAGAGAGAGAGAGATCTTTCTCAGATAAGAAGAGGATCAAAAAGTAGAGCGAAGAGGAAAGGAGGAGAGGGAAAGGGATGAGAAACAAATATACAACAACGAAGCAATAGGGGAAACAAGAGATGAGCAGACAGGGGAAGGGGCGAAGGGAACATAAAAGAGTGAAAAGGGATTAAGATGTGCTATACATGTGTACCAACTTCCCACAAAGAATGGAAGCATTATATACTACACACATATGCTGTAAGATAAAGTTTAAAACAGACATGACAGCAGCTATTGCTGCAGCAGGTGTGAACTGCTATAGTTAACACAGCAGACAGACAGTGCACACATTTGACACAGCTGCCAGCACCTACAGGTACCAAAGTCAACACTGGGTAGCGTTATGAGAGTTGACAGTGACACAGCACAGCTGCCAGTGGCTAACTGTAGTACAGTTGGTAGATAGCAGAATGGCTATAGTTCCTGCAAGTAAGAATTGATGGAAGTATGACTGCTGACAAGGACATAGTGAAGACATCGAACACTGGGACAGTGATCACGGATGATAGTGGACATAGTTAACATACAAATGATAGTCTAGCCCAATGGTGCTGGCATGTAGATAACTGCGGCTAACAACAGAATTACAACAGCTACTGAGAGTGATACAGTTGCCACAGCAGGAAATGGCTGTCCTTACAGGCTGACTATGGGTAAAGTTACCACAGCTCATAATGGATACAGATGATACCTCTAACAATAGTACACTCACCAAAGCTGACAAAATAATGACCCTGGCTGCCAATAACTACAATTATCACATCTAACTATGGTTCTGAGCAGCCAGTGGCTACAACTAACTATGTAACAATTATACAGGTCCCTCATTTTCCAAAGTATACAATCACAACAGCTAACAATGGCTAAAGTTGCCACAGCTGACAACATATACATTTTCCACAGATGTCAGTGGCTACTGTCATCACTGGTAACATTTGTGTGAGGATGTGAAGCATCTGAATGTGTCACCTCTATTTCTGTCGGTGGGAATGCAAAAACCACTGGGAAAGATTTACAGTTTTTTTATAAAGCTTAATATACAATAAAATTATTATTTGAAAGTTTCATTGTTCCACATTTATCAAGATAATTGAAAATATTTGTCCACACAATTACATACAGCACCTTTGGTCATAATAGTCAAAAACTGAATGAACAATTTCTGATATATCCATCCATAAAATAGATTATTGACCAGGAATTAAAAGAAACAAAATAGGGCCAGCCAAATAGCTCAGTGGATTAAAGTGCCTGCTTAGGGAGACACAGAGGTCAGAGGTCCGATCCCTAGCCTGCCATGCCAGCCCTGTCCACCACAGGGGCACACTGACATGGCAATTGAGACTGGGTGTGGTGGTACATGCCTGTAATCCCAGATCTTGGGAGGCTGAACAAAGGTGGATCACTAGGAGCCCAATTTATGTAATGAGACCCTGTAGGCCCTTACTAAAATACAAAATAATAATAATAATAATAATAATAATAATAATAATAGCAACAAAATAGCACTGTATGAAGCAGATGAATGACTCTCAAGAGCCTAAATCTAAATGAATCAATCCAGACACAAAGATCAAATGATATTTAAACTGGCATTCAAGATAAGGAGTAAGCACTGAAGTGACAGACAAGTGGTTACAGAGGCTATAGGTTGAGTAATGTAAGGTATGAGGGAATCTGGGAAACAACAATGGTTAGGATATGATCGTCACATTGGACTACTAGCTGTAAATTTAATTTAATTTAATTTTTTATGCATTTAGTACAGGGTCTCACTACACAGTTCAGACTCATAGTGATCCTCCTGTTTTCAGCCTGCCAAGTGCTGGGATTACAGGCACCACCATGCCCAGTGTCATGCATCACCTCAGCACAGCCTGGGGGTGGAGTGGGCACAGCATGCCAGGGAATCTCTGCCCCTGTGCATGCCTAAGCAGGCACTTTATTCTGCTGAGCTATCTCACCAGCCCTGAAAGAGCAAAAGGTTTTTTCAGCTCTCATTTTCTGTCTGTGTTCAGCCAGCGACAAAGAAGAAACAGCATGGCAGAGGATTAAGGAAGAGGAACAGCTGCTGTTGTCATGAAGGCCAGAAAGGACCAGGTGGAGGGCAGATTGGAGAAAGGAAGTACTCCCTTTCAAGCCATATCCATGACCTGCCTCTGGACCAGGACTCTGCTCCTAACAGCAGACTAGCCATAGTGTCCTCATAATATGAAGAACTAGACAAATTTCTGTCAGAGCAAAAGAGACATGGCCTCCGGCACAGTTGCCAGTAGGACCCTCCTTCTAACCCCAAAACCTCCTGAGCCTGGTGGTCTTTAAGTCTGCATTTTTATCACCGTTCTGATTTCTCGAGCCTGATCAGTATCACATATAAGGACTGCTTTCTGCGTTTCCAGGCTTCACTAGCCCACATCTCTAAAGCTTTCCTGAATTTTCCTGTGCACCACCACTTCAAAAGGCTTCCACGCTTTGTGATCGTGTAGGTCCCAGCAATGACACCACTTCTGTGGTACTAGAATGTGCCTCAGTTACCTTCTTGTAGCCTCAGTGTGATACCGGACAACTACAATGTAAAGGAGATGTCTATTTGGGCTCATGTTGCTGCCCTTGATGGGCTGGCTCCAGGGACTAAATGGTTTGGCAGAGGGACAGAATGGAGGAGCAGCTGCTCTAGTCATGGCAGCCAGGAAGTGGACTGTGCAGGAAGAAGGAAATGAGAGGCGGGACTTGACCTTCCTGAGGTTCCTTGTGACCCACCTCCTCAACGAGGCCCCACCACAGGAGCAAATCATCAATAGCCACCTTGACCCAGTCACCTTCCAGAAGTCCTGCCCATGAGTACACAACACTTCTAGGGGATGAGAATATATAAACCACATCACAATGTTAGTGTATTTTACAAAATATACATAATGTTATTATAACTTATTATATTGTATGATGCATTTAGCACTTTATCCTGTAAATTCCAGTATTACATTTTTTCAGAAAATATATATAATTTTCTCATTTAGGTCACATCAGTACAACACAGAACACAAGTTGCAGGACCCTGCATGTAACTTATTCATATCAAGGTCTTAATTAACTTAGTAATTCTATAAATGGGCTATATTTCATACTATAACTCTGAAATATAAATGAATACAGACATGTTAAGGAAAAATCAGAATTACAGACAAAAGAAGGTAAAAGATAACTATTATTTATAGTTGTTTTGATTCCCTATGTAAATGTCTAAAAGAACCAGCTAATAAATTACTAAAACAATGCAGTTTGGAAGTGCGTCATATTACAAATGTGACATATTAGAAATTACACAGAAAATAATAAAAAAATAGAAAATAAATTCACATACACATTATTAAAAAACAGAAATAAAAATAATGATCCATTTCACATCTTGAAATTAGCCAAATTTAAAAGAAAGGATTCTGGTGCTTCACAACCTGACCCCCATGAATCCATCTTCAGCCTCATCCCTGAAAAGCTTGAGGACCAGACTCATGATTCAATACCGACCACTCAATGACATAAGCACCTGCACCTGCCAGGCATGTGCAAGTCCTGAGTTTAATCAAGAAAACATCAATACTGGTGCTCATTCTAGACCAGAGCAAAAGGAGAGAAGAGAAAGCAGCGGGCCAAATACCCATAGCAATTTCATGAAGAGAAATTCTGCTTTTTGAATCTTGATGTAAGCAGGTGGGGCTGGAAGCAGCGATCCAGTGCGTCTGCACAGGGAACATTCTTCCCACTAGCAGCCTTGCTTGGGAAATGTCAGGATGGAATCTCGTATTTCATCTGGATTGACTGGAGAACTGAGCTAGTAGGTTCTCATCAAAATGCAGGCACCCCTGATCCTAATGGATCTAACAAAAACTATGGCTAAGAAATGGGAAAGAGGATCAATTTTTCCAGTCATAGACAAAGCCTCAGACTGAGATCTTATCATTCCGATCAATGTGTAAGTGTCAAAACCGACATAAATTCCCAAAACTTAAACTCCAAATTCTTCTGCTAAGCAAGGTACTGGATGAATAGCTTCTCTGGCCTGTCATTGCCCCTGGCAAGTTGTCAGATCCACCTCTGTGCTTTGGTAGGTGTCACGGCTCCGTTTAATTCTTTAATGCCTCATAATTGCTCAGCTTGACTTGGGAGGGGTTTGGGAAGTGGAGAGCCTGTCTTGTAAGCCATGTTTCAGACCACACACCAGCCTCACACTAAGAGCTGTGTCTGTTCTTAAAGGTCAGGAGCAGACTTCACTACCCACCTTTACATTTCCTGCAAACATTATCTGGAGCCTATCCTATCATGAGTATGGTTAGTCATTCTCTGGAGATACTTGGATTGAAATGATTGTGATGGTGCATGTCTTCAAAAGACCAAGGCAATCTGAAAATATCAATCCACAACATACTGGGACAAAACCTGGAATTAATATTTAATATGCCACAGGGGATTCCTCACAGACTTGGATTTTTAAAAAAGATTGATGCCTATCTTTCCAAGAGTTGTGGGTGGCTGAGCAGGTGAACTGAATCCTAAGGAATGAGTTCCTATACTCTAGCCTGCCACTGTTCTGGAGCACAGGGCCCTGGGGCTATCTTCTCAAAGCAAAGTTTTCTGCTTTTGTAATTTTGAGCCTTTCAAGGGTAAAATTCTACTGATTCCCATAATACTCTCAAGCCATCATTCTTATTGTCCTTTTCCAAAGTACTTGGCTTCCTCTTAATGCTAATCTTTTTAGCAACAAAGTGAGCTCTCTTCTTGTAGAGCTGGCTGAAAGTCCCCTATTGTACCCAAATCATAGTATGAATGTTTGGCTGTTTTGAAATTTCCTCTACCAGTTTTATTAGTCTGCTCTTTTTAATCTCTGTCTCCCAGGCAGCTTCATGACCTGACATGAAAGTGCAGACAAATGCTCAGGACACAACATAGCACACATGTCTTGATGTCCAACTCCAAAGGGAGCCCTTCAGCCCAGATGAACCTCTTAAGCTTGGTCTCTACTGACTGCATTACCGTTAACATTCTGGCCTTCTGAGCACCAATCAGAATCTCCCATCATCCTTAGCTCAGCATTCTAGCGCTGCCATTTCCATCTGACATCTCCAAACCTTTTCAAATTCTTTCCATAAGCCAGTTCCAAAAGTTTCTGAATCAGACGCTCAGGTAGTGTCACAGCAATGGCCCCCACGTCTGTTACCAAAATGTGTTTTAATGATCTTATACATTACTGGTACAAAATACCTGACACCCACAACTGAAAAAAGTGTACATTTATTTTAGCTCACAATTTGTAGAATTTTCAGTTCATATTTCATTAGCTCCGAAGCAGGGCAATATGACAGAGGGGCATGGTAGAGTAGGCTGGCTCATGGCATGGAAGGCAGGAAGCAGAGAATGACATGAGAGGGGAAGAGAAATTGACACTTTTAAGCTATGCCCCAGACATCTACCTCCTCCAGCCAACCTTCACCTTCCAACATCACACCTGGCTATAAACTCATCAATGGACCAGTCATCGAATGAATATCACTTCCACATGATTCAGTCACGTCCAAAGGCCCCTCCTGTGCACGCATGAGGAGCCTGGGGTGAGCTAAGTATAAAGCACACCATTGCTGGTGTCTTTTCCACCATGGCTGGTTAGACACAATATCACCACCAAGCTCGGGGTTGCTATTCCTTTGTGATGCCCACACTCTGCTAATGCCTTCCCTAGTACCTGTTATCTTTCCACTCAGTTCCCCCATCTTCTGATGCCCTATAGCAGTGGTGAATTTAGTCCACCTCTTCTCTGTCTTTTGGTCTTGTGGAATTCCTCACACTGTATGGGGTATAGTCAGAGAATATGTTGAATGTTCAGATTTCAGAGCAAGCTAATACAGTAAAAGACTCATCGTCATTAATTGCCCTCAAAATACTCCTGTTTGGTGTGAATACACTTACACTATCCTTCTTGCCACTTTCTCAGGCATCTCTGGAAGTCTTTCCTGATGTTAGCTGTGCTCTTGTGGCTGCCATCAGTGTCCTAAATTGATTAGAAAAATGTTTACCTTTCATTGTCATTTCAACTTTGGGGAAGAGCCAGAAATCACAGTGACAGAAATGGTGAATAAGGTGAACAAGGATACTTAATATAATGTTTTTTATTTGACAGAAATTGTTGCAAATGGTTGATCAACAAAGTGTAATAAACATTCTAGTAAATGTATATAGTTAAAATGTATTACAATGAAAGACAAATGTAATTAATCTCCTTCAAACTACTCAAAATACTGTCCCTTTCTTCTTTTTTTTTTCTACAGTTTTATTGATAAACATATAGCAATGAGACAGTTTCAAATCAAATC
>NW_004524696.1:5743638-5749305 GCF_000260255.1 Octodon degus | reverse complement strand
CCAATACACACTCTACTCAGGCAAAACAGCAAACAAAAAGAAAAGCAACAAAAATTGGCACCTCCACTCTGCTGCTTTCAGTGGGGTGAGAAGAAAGCAAATTTTTTCCAGCTCTAAGCAGAAGCAGAACAGCTGCTTGGATTCCTCCTTCAGTAGGTGAGTTCTGCTGGAAGGGGTAGGAAGCTGCTCCTGGCTCCTGATCCAGTGCTTGGGAGAACACACACCACAGAGATGAAAACTGTGAGCAGGACTTTTCTCCTGCCTGAAGGCAGGTGCCTGAGCATCTGCCTGCACATCACTGTTTGTTTAGTCCTCTTGCTCAATGACATCCAGCCTCTGGATGCTTCCACTTCCTGCAGCTGTGAAGCAGGTTTGATCTCCCTCTCTTAGGGCACCTTCTCAGTGTACTCGGTGCTTGTAACCTGACAGTCTACCAATGGCTCCTCCTTTATATTATTCCTCTTCATTGTTCATTATACACATCCCATCAAAGTGATGTATTTAGTCCTTAAGTCTCTCCATTTCCTATTTAAATCCCTCCCACTTCTGATTACATCTTGTCTATTGCATTCATGATAAAAGTCAGGCCACACAACCTGCATGTGTAGCTCCTTGCATCTGACTTTTGCCTGCCTGTACTGGCTAGCAGCTTCATACACAGAAATTTGCAATGTCCATTGACTGTTGTTTGCAAAGCACCCCAAGTCCAACTGGTGGTATCTGCTCCACAGTACTGACTTCAGTTCTGCAGGGAGACAGCCCATTTCTTGGGCTAGGTGAGGGCCTCACCCCACCACACTCTCAGACTAGATGAGCTGCCGTAATCTGTGTCTTTGTTTTTGTGTGTGTGTGTGTGTGTGTGTGTGTGTGTGTGTGTGTAAGCGAGGATTGAGCTCAGGCCCTTGCACTTGCTAGACAAGTGCTTATTCTACTGAACCATTTCCCCAGTCCCTGTCTTTGTCTTTTCTGAAGGGCTTCATCTCCTATAATTCAGCCCCCATAGATTGCTTCCAGCTCCTAAAGAGCTAAAAGAAGTGGCTGCCTCTAGTTCAATTTATCTGAGGAAAAGAAACATTTGAAGTCTCCTAAAGCCTTCCTTCTATTGGGTTTGTCAGGACCTATACACCAATCCCACTCACTCCTACTAGCGTGTTAGAATGTTACAAAATTTGCAGCTTTGATACCTATGTTTCTTTGCATTTCTTTTGTTCTTGCTTCTCCTGCTCCTATCTGTGCCACGTAAAATTCTGCTGAGTTTTCTTAAAATTGTTCAATTATTCAGTCTGTTCTAACACTCTGAAGATGCAGCTCCCCCTTCTTAGCCGTAATGAATGGGTTCATTTTGAGGTCTCAGCCGCTTGCTGGTAAGTGGTTAAGATAATGATTGAGGTCAAAAATCTTGAGAGAAAATGTCCATGGCATACTCAATAATTGATCAATGGTATAGTCTCTCTAACTTGTAGTTAACAGGGGAAGATTTGCTTTGCAATAAATTGAGATGTTTTTCTTTTCTGTGACACCCTTGATTTTTATTCCTTCTGTCAACTGATTCCTCTTTTCACTTCAAGAACAAAAACCTATGGAGTTTATTAAAAGCAATAATTTGTGAAAAGTCTTCATTACCTCCAAAGTGGCAAAAATGGTATTTGGTAAGTGCTTTTTTGGAAAACAGTTTTAACATTTGCAGATAGTGACATAACATTTTTGTTAAGAATACTATCTTCAAAAGCAGTAACTAGAAATCAATCTAAATGTTCCATAATAGAAGAATGGTTCAACTTAATTTTATTTATTATTTCAGCCTCTAAGAATAATGATAAGACAAGGCATTTACTTTGACACTTACTAGGAGTCTAATTTAGGAGGTAAGATGAGATGTGTAACATTATTTCAATTACACGTGTGTGTGTGTGTGTGTGTGTGTGTGTGTGTGTGTCTGTGTATGTCGGTGTGTGTGCCAATTGCAGAGATATGGGAAACATCAGACACGAAACCAGATGCCATTTTACCAAAAATATTTTTTCACTGATTTCACTTTCTCATTGTTGTAGGCCTTTCAAATCCATGCCAGAACCCCCTCTTTATTTCTCACGCATATATTTCTGGAATTCCTAAGCAATGCCTCTTGAATGGCAGAAAACAGTTTTTAAAGACATCTATCAACTGGGTCTTCTGTTTAATCATTCCCTGCTGATATTGACTGCTAGGTTTTATTTTGCCTAAACTTCATGAGTTACTGAAGCATGAATGCTACAGCAAAGCCCCAGGTAAAATGAGGGGCTCCCTTGCACCTGCACCCAAAGCCTCCAACATGCACTGAGTACAGACCTGGGAAGTACAAAGGAGTCCTGCACTTTCATTTACTTCACAAGAAAGATGTTTTGAAACACATGAAACAAAATCCATAGGAGTATAAAAGAAACCAATTGTTACAGGCAACTAAGTTAGGTAAAAATATTATAGGCAGTCAGATAGGCCTGGGCCCTCAAAGGAGTCAGTGTAGAAGACAGTATCTTGCAATAGTGGCAAACAGGCATCTCAGCTGCGGGCCAGATCTCAAGACAAAAGATAAAGCAAATGCACTCACATGCTTCCTAAGGTTAAACATCAGGATTGATATTCTGAATACATATTGATCACCTTGAGAAAGCCAGGAGCAGTCACTGACCCCCAGAGAGGAAAAGCCCTTGTTCTGTATGCATACCTGCTTGCTATGTGACTTGCTTCCCCCACTTGATTCCAATTTATTCAATTTTACTTGAACAATTATACTCATAATCTTATTTGTTGACCATAATATTGTCCAGTCTCATGCTCACCTTGTGATTTTCCATTTTTTTCCAACTTGAACCCACTTAACATCACAGATTTTCTCTATAAAAATCCTTAGAAAAAGCAGGTTTCTTGACAACACACTTGGGACCACTTCTGTCTCTCTTGAAGGAAAGCTTTCTTTTTTCCAATAAATATATTCTGCTGTTAAGCTCCACTGCTCCTAAAATTCATTCTTTGATTTTGGAGAACACGAACTTGAACCAGACATCTAGCAGGCTGTGAGTTTGTTTCCTCTGAACCATTATTATAGTGGACCAAGCCACACAGAAACACTATATATCTATAAATAGATTAATTACTCTCACAGTACATAATGAGGTCTTGCAGTGAGTCTCTTATCTGCCAGGACTCTGGAGTAGTAATGAACACTCACATTATTTTAAGTATATGAAACAGTTGTCATGTGATAAAAAATATATCTCTGACTTCAATGAGGAACACAAAATCGTAGATGCTATTTCTATTGAGGTTTGTTTCTTATGTTCATAATACAAGGAAATGGCAAATTTCAGGTAGATAATAGAAAAAATAAGGACATAAGTTTCCAAGTTAGCATATTCCTCATGTTCTTCCCACAGGCCCCAGGTGGGTTGTTTTGTGGAAGGCAGATTCAACATCCCAGCAGCCTCTGTATCTTACTTTGCTTTCAGTCCCTCTGTGATGTTGGTCATAGCACAGGGTTGTCCTGCCCTCCCAATTATGGATGAAGTCAGAAATTTTAAGCTCTCAGTGCTGTCCCTCCCTGCAATGTGACATCAGAGCTCTCTCCCTGAAGACACCAGGGTGGCGTTCTTGTACCAAGCTCAGAGCAACGTAGGCTTCTGGATGCATGCCACCTGCACATGCCTTGGAACACTGTTAATTGATCTTCCAAAAATGCTTGGGCATGTTATAGAATCCTAGGAGTAAGTAGCAAGTTCTACCTGGAAAACAACAATAAAGCTTACATCATAAAAAACAGGGTAGAAACCTCATGACTGAGGGAAGGCAGCCTGAGGAAATTAATTCTTTGCTGATCCATGGGTGCTTAGGGACATGACTAACTGCAGGAAATATGTCCTAGGTTTGTATATTCATCACTAAAACCCAGCAGCACACAACTCAACAGGAATGAGCAAAAGGGAGAGTTATGTTAATAAATTTCTGCACAGAAATTCCAGATCAATACAACTGCAATTTTAATGGTTTTACTAAAGTATGCGCCTATAAACAAAGTCATCCTGAAGTCAAATAATTTCACTTTACACTAACGATGTGATGCAAATTTTTTTCATTTTACTTCTAAAACAAGTTCCAGGAATTAAAGGGGTTTTAAAATAGAATCTTTTATAAATAATCACACTTATCAAGTGAGAAATAGTGGGAAATTGTAGTAATTATAACAGCCAAACAATTAAAAAATTTTAAAAATCCATATGTGTCATTATAAATGGTACTTTGCTTATAAGAAACAACTTATTTGCCTACTCTAATATGTTTCACAAACACATAATCTAACCACATTGCCTTTGCATTCCCTCATCAATTGCATGGTTGAATCTCTGGATCAAGGTTACTTTCTTTTTTTTTTTCTTTATCATAATTTTATTGAGACAGTTTCAAATCAAATCAATAGCAATGAGACAGTTTCAAGAGGACAGTTCCAATAATTAACACATTGCATACTGTCTTCCTAGTGGGTATTTGTTGTACAAGATGCAGACATGATATGCTATTTACAAACACTATTACAACAAATCCCTCTATTCATTAAGAGAATGTAGCTATATATCTATCCTAACCATTTTGAATACACAGATGCAAAACGGTCATTCGTCTGTATCTCCTCTTTTGTTCACTTCTGTCATTTAAATATTATTGGTGTGTGAACTCAGTAAAATATTGCAAAATAGTCCAGTAGTCCATAATAATATTGGGTCTTCTGCTTGACTGGTAATGTCAGAAGTTGTTGACCTGAGTCCCCTACAGCTCAACATAACCACATGGCCTTGCTTCTTATACTTCCTTTTTATACTTTTTTGCTGGATGGTTGATAACAAGATAAAGCAAGACCTATGTAACAAGAATTGTAGCTTTTATATCTGATAAGATCAGTCAAATCCCCTCAGGATTTTTCTTCAGACCCTGTACCTCAGATTGTAGATCCTTTGTCAGTGTCAGCCATGTGGATGAGTCATGGCCATTGCTTGGCCAATTTGCTATCTGTGAAAGCCTGAGAGAATGTTTTCTCTCCATGTGACTCTCCTAAGGCACACTCTACATCATCAATCACCTTCCTCTTTGGCCCTATAATGTCCTTGATCACAAAATTTGGGACACAATTGAGTCACACGATGTTATAGTACAGGTTCTCATATGTCCTGAGTCTTAATTGACCTTGGAAGGCTAGGGCCAAAATGTTGGCTTCCTTGCAGCCCTCTTTTTTCTCTAAATTTTGGTCTGCAAATTTAGGTTGTTAACTCTCCAGAAGAGAAGCTTATCGTTATGACCATACAACCTAGGCTGTTGAGCTTAACCTCACTATCTGTCTGCGTATCAAACACCTTAAGCATAACATGGAACAGGTATTTTTCATCAAGTATTGGTGTGTTAAACTTTAAGTCCCTACAGAATATGATGAAAAAACATTTAAAAAATTAAAATAGGGCCGGGGAGATGGCTCAGTAGGATAAGCGCTTGACTGGCAAATGCAAGGATCTGAGTTCAATCCCCGGTTCCGAAAAAAAAAAAAAAACTTCACACCTATAATATTCAATAACGGAACTTAGAAAAAATGGGGTATACCGATGAATGTCCATTTTGTATCTGTGTATTCAAAGTGGTTAGGATAGA
>NW_004524696.1:5723997-5743368 GCF_000260255.1 Octodon degus | reverse complement strand
TTGTAAGTAGGATCACAAGTCTGCATCTTGTACAGCAATTAACCACTAAGAAGAATATATGCAGTGTATTATTTGTTGAAACTGTACTTCCGTTTTGGTTTGAAACTGTCTCATTGCTATATGTTTATCAATAAAACTTTGAAAAGAAAAAAATTAAAATATATTTTAAAAGTAAGAATAAAGAATTATATAATTTTTATGTTTACACATAAGTCCAGAAATCTAACCATATACAACAATGTAGCAGGACAGTACCGCAACACTCCTTTTCCTGTCTCCTGCCTTCATTCACCACCCCCTTCCTTTTTGAACAATCGTCTATCCAAGAGACAGCACAACATTAAATGACATGTCATGACAAGCAGCCTGTATTCAGAAGACCAGAATGACAGGTACTCCAAGCATGAATCTATTATTACAAATTGCCATCTTCAGTGCAGTTGTTTAGTTTACAGGTATCAGTATATATAGATTCTCATTCAGGGTGAGAATCCTTCCAATTAACTACTAGAGTCAAAAATCTTCTGATGATTCTCAGGTGCATCAAGGTTTCAAGCTGCCAGACTTGCTTCTATGATACTTACTCTCAGTTTGCATTGTCGTACTCATGACACATTCATTTACGAAGTCCAGTAACAAAGAGGAACATAACACACAACTGAAAAGCAACTCCACACTGACCAGCTGCTCTATTTTCAGTCCATATCATAGATTTGTTTCCTTCAAAGAAAGACTGTAAGGTACTCATTTTTTCAGTCTTAAAACAGCATGGTGTGCATGAAAAATCTAGATAGTTGGATCAGAAAACAAAGATCTTATGATTTTAAGAATATTGATTTTTGGTGAAAACTGAATTTCTGGTAATTCATGAATAGCTATTCACACAGTTGCATGGATGGTGTGCTTTTAATAACCATAGGGATAGATCTAAGCAAAAAAAAATTACTTGGAGGACAGGAAGGATAGAATGTACTTTGACTGTATGTCTTCTTTAAAAGGATTAGTTAGTCTTAACTATTTGAGAGGCTGAGGCAGGTGGTTCACAATTTAGAGAGCAGCCTGGGTAACTTAGAATTCATCTAATATATCTATATATTTCCCCCAAAGGGAAATGCCCCACCACCACCATGGGTAATGACACTGATTTTTGGTGAATCTTGGGGCCTTCAATGAGTTCTTCTGGATGGGGACAGTCTGTCTTCTGTCCCACCACAGTTGCAGGAGTGATGCTGAGCTAAGGTGAAATTGAGGAGCTTTGAAAGCCTTATCTAAAGGTATCCTGATGCCTGGCCCAGACTCCTACACTGCTGGGAAGGTAGCCAGTGCATGAAGCACCTGGGACATTGCAACAATCTTGTCTAGAAAAACCCAGGATGAATCTACTCTAACGGAGGGAAATGCTTTTCATACAAACTCACAATATAAGATCGATTCTATTATCTGAATTATAAAATCAATAGTTACTACTTTTGGTCAGTTTCTAAATTGTGCTTATTGCTAAATATACTACTCTAGCTAGGATGTCAGATCTGTTGTAATCAGTGATTTTCTCTCGTGTAACAATATTTGGACACTCTGGAGTAATAGCCTCTGAAGATAGACATTCACACATTAAAGACAGTGTTGAAGCTAGTGATCATGTAAGGAAGGATCTCAAAAATAACAAGGAACCACAAGAAGCAATTCAATAGTTGATATGATGCAAAGAAAAATAATGTAAAGACTATTAGGAGAAAAAAGCAAGAGTCAACATGTATGACATAAAAGGACTATTTGCAGAAGTCAGAGCACAAAAAAGAAAAAATACAAATAGAAAGGTATAATACAATTAAAAGGAAAGAGAGAACTTGCGGACTAGACAGTGAAGAGACAGCAAGGAGAAGAGCTAGGAAACATGACAGAGGCCAGCCATACAGTTATATGTACAAGATGTGTAAGGCAATGATCTTCAGAATCTTCAGAAGATTTGCGAATCTAGCAGTTAATTGGAAGGATTCTCACCCTGAGTAACTATGTATACTGACACCTGTGAACTAAGCAACTGCACTGAAGATAGCAATTTGTAATAGTAGGTTCATGCTGTGAGTACCTGTCATTCTGGTCTACTGAATACAGGCTGCTTGTCATGACATGCCATTTAATGTTGTGGGGTCTCTTGGATAGACGATTGTTCAAAAAGGAAAGGGATGGCGAATGAAGGCAGGAGACAGGAAAAGGAGTGTTGTGATACTGTCCTGCTACAATGTTGTACATGGTTAGATTTCTGGACATATGTGTAAACATAAGAATTATATAATTTTTTTTTTTTTTTTTTTTTTGGTGGAACCGGGGATTGAACTCAGGCCCTTGCTCTTGCCAGGGAAGCACTTATTCCACTGAGTCATCTGCCCAGCCCTAAGAATTATATAATTCTTTATTCCTACTTTTAAAATATATTTTAATTTTTTAAATGTTTTTTCATCATATTCTGTAGAGACTTAAAGTTTAACATATCAATGCTTGATGAAAAATACCTGTTCCATGTTATGGTTAAGGTGTTTGATACGCAGACAGATAGTGAGGTTAAGCTCAACAGCCTAGGTTGTATGGTCATAACGATAAGCTTCTCTTCTGGAGGGTTAACAACCTAAATTTGCAGACCAAAATTTAGAGAAAAAAGAGGGCTGCAAGGAAAGCCAACATTTTGGCCCTAGCCTTCCAAGGTCAATTAAGACTCAGGACATATGAGAACCTGTACTGTTACGTCGTGTGACTCAATTGTGTCCCAAATTTTGTGATCAAGGACATTATAGGGCCAAAGAGGAAGGTGATCAATGATGTAGAGTGTGCCTTAGGAGAATCACATGGAGAAAAGAAAACAATCTTTCAGGCTTTCACAGATACCAAATTGGCTAAGCAATGGCCATGACTCATCCACATGGCTGACACTGACAAAGGATCTACAATCTGAGGTACAGGGTCTGAGGATAAACCCTGAGGGGATTTGACTGATCTTATCAGATACAAAAGCTACAATTCTTGTTAAATAGGTCTTGCTTTATCTTGTTATCAACCATCCAGCAGAAAAGTATAAAAAGGGAGTATAAGAAGTAAAGCCATGTGGTTATGTTGAGCTGTAGGGGACTCAGGTCAACAACTTCTGACATTACCAGTCAAGCGGAAGACCCAGTACTATTATGGACTACTGGACTGTTTTGAAATACTTTGTCAAGTCACACACCTATAATATTTAAATGGCGGAATGAAACCAAAAACAGGGGATACAGATGAATGACCATTTTGTATCTGTGTGTTCAAAATGGTTAGGATAGACCTATAGCTAATTTCTCTTAATTCAATGAATAGAGGGAATTGTTCTAGTAGTGTTTGTAAATAGAATATCATGTCTGCATCTTGCACAACAAATAACCACTAGGTACAGAGTATACAATGTGTTAATTATTGACACTGTCCTACTAATTTGATTTGAAACTGTCTCATTGCTATTTTTTCTCAATAAAATTATGGAAAACAAAAACAATAACAAAATTTCCTAAGCATAGAAAAGGAATCTCACATACAGTTAAGGGAGACACATAGAACTCCAATTAGCCATAACCAAAATAAATCTTCATGAAGACCTATAATAATGAAAATCCCAGAAATTCAGCACAAGACCAAAATGTTTAAATCTGTTAGAGAGAAAAGACAACACCTATAAAGAAAAGTGTAGTGACTGGGCAGATAGCTGTGTGGTCTAATTGTCTGTTGGCAAGCACAAGGACCTGGGTTGAATCCCTGTATCACACACCATACCCGCTATAGAACCCCTGGTGTGCCTGAAAAGCTGCCTAAACAATGCATGAAGGCACACAACTGTAATCTCAGTGCTGGGAAGGCTGAGATAGGAGGATCACTATGAGTCTGAGCTGCATAGAAAGACCCTGTACAAAATAAATAAAATATCTTTTTAAAAAAAGAAAGAAAAGAAGAGCTTATCAGAAACATGGTAGATTCCTGAACACAAAACACTAAGTCATAAAGAGGTTGTAATGAAATATTTCAGATACTGAAAGAAAACAACTTCAAACCCAGAATGATGTATGCTGCAAAACTATCTTTCAGAATTAATAGAGAAATAATATACTTCCAGGACAAAAGCACAAATGAAAAAATTAATGATCACCAAGCCAACCCTACAAAGTAAACTGAATGATATTATAGAAAAGAGATGCAAATGATCACATTTCCAAGACCAACAACGCAAAGGAAGCACCAAGCAGGGAAAGCAACTGAACAGAAGTGAAAAGTTGACAAACTAGAGCAGGAAAATAACATAACCAATAAGCCAGTATAATCCTTAATGTGAATAGCTTCAGTTCACCAATCTAAAGAAATAAACTGGCAGGGTGGATCAAGAAAAAAAATCCTACAACATGCTATATAAAAGAAACACACTTAATTCAAAGGAAATTCATAGACTGAAAGTGTCCTCAGGGGCACAGGATTTCTCTGAGTTGGTCTCACTGACATAGTTTCCCTTCTATATTGGATGCATATTATCAAATTCTTCACTAGGAAACCTCTGCTTCTCTTCTTGCCCTTATAACTCTTAACCTTTCCTTATGAGTTGGTGCTTCTATGCATGCCCCTTCCTCCTTACACAGCTGTGAATCTCCCTCACCAGTTCTCCTGTGATAAGTTTCAGAAGGAGCTGTCATACATTCAGCTCTTTAATTATGTGTAAAGATTTGGTAAATATTTGTATGGCTTCTGAGGTTTTTCACCCTGGAGTGTTGTATGTTATTAGTCAGAGCCAAAAGAAACCACAGGAAGACTGGGTTAATATAGCCTCAGAGGACTCCTAAGCCCACTCTTGCTCAGGTGAATACCAAGCCATGGAAACTTCTCACATTTGCTCAGAGCTACAAACAGGCTAAGAAATGTACATAACTAATTTGGTGTGAGCAAGCTGTTATTGCATCCCTTCCAGCATTCACCAAACTACATTCACATATCACTAGTTAGTAACTTCCCAGGTAAAGAAACAAAGGACAGAGTGCTGCCTCCAGGAATCCGTTACCTTGTCTCCAGCTTGCCAGAATTACAAGGGGCCAGTTTCTTTAGGTGCTGTTCTTTGTTCCTTGCTCCCTTGGGACAGTAAGCTTCTGACTCATATTACACTAGAGTCTCAGACTGCTGTTCCCACAGGCATAGAGCTTTCTGAACAGTTAGTTGACTTGAATCCCATGCATTTCCAGAGCAATACCATTCTGAACTTAAAGTGTAAAGGAATATGTGAAGATGACATAACTAACTATAAACATATTTATCTTCTAAAGATCAAACAGGCAGGACTAAAATTGCTATTAAGAACCGAAAAGCACATTTCTGATACTTAAAATATGGCACAAAGTTAAAGCTCAGGGAACATGGAAAAAACACACAGAGGTCAAAGCATTTTATATACAAATAAGTGCAAAAAGAAAAAGATGAAACCAAACTTTAAAATACCTTAATAATGAAAAATAACTAATATTAGAAACATCAGAAGGGGCTATTTGAAAAGATGTAGTATGAGATAGTTGCTCAGAAATGAATGTTTAAAGAAATAAACCCAATAAGGTTAAATTCTAGCAAACCATTAAATGGAAAGTAAACTAAACTCTTTTAGGAAATGAGACAGATTTGCACTAACAGCACTACTGTGAATAGTGTGATACATATGTATACAAATTCTTATTATATTATAATTATTGTTATAAAATCAAGAAGTTTATCTTAAATGATTAATATAATTGAAGATTACATGTATTTCCTTTCTTATTTCTTTATAATCTAAATCTTTACATGCATAATTATGATTTATATGTTGATATTAAAATAATATTTAGTAACAATTATTTCAAATACTTTGAAAATGTGTCTGTTTGGTTAACAAAATGTTGGCAAAATGATGAAAAGCACTCCAAAATTAATATCTAATGACATTAAGAAGTCCTATTTAATTACCAGCTTTATGTCTGATGAGCAAATAACTTGGTTCTCTCTTTACTGTTACCACTGTATGTGCTTGCATAAACATTTCCATGTGTCCAGGAAAAGAGTGCTGTTTGAATCTCACTGTATCTTTCTGTCAGGAGGTAGAGAAGGCATTTAGAAGGAACTGGGAGGGCAGCTTTTATTTGAAAAGTTGCTTTAGATAAATTTGGAGATTGTGCTATCAAAAAACCCTAGAAGTGAGTTGAGATTTGTTGTATTCTTTTTGGGTGTTTCAAGGAATTTAGACCTTTACTTCCATGGAGCTGTGCACACAGAGCTACTCTAGTGAGTGTTTTCAGCTATGCCGTTGTTTGGTGACCTGTGTTGCTTTCTGTTTGCTGGAGACCAAGAGCAGCCCAGGATGCCTAAAAGACTGTGATCCTCTTGTGGGAATCTAATCTTACCCTTAAGCCTAAACCTGGTCTATGATACTTCAGTCAGCCCTTTTCATCAACTCCTATGGACTCTTTCTTATCACTGAAGTTCTGACATTACACCTGGTCCAGAGACAAAGTCCTGGTCACTCCTGACCCTCTCATGCTAACAATATTCCATGTCATCTGGTGTCCAAGTAAAAAAAAATTCCTTGATAGGAACAGTTATGCCTCCAGAACCCAAAAATCTAATAGTATCATTTGATAGCTCCACTCAGCCTCTGCCCCTTGGAGGCTCTCTCTTCACTGTCAGCCATCCTGGTTCAACACACACACCCATGAATTGCAGAGCAAGAGCCTTCAAAGCCCTGTGTCTGTAAACTAAATATTTGAATGTGCATACTTATGTATACATTACAGTGGTGTGCACACTGTAACAGCTCAGCTATTGTAAATCTATCTCAGATAATGCCATTTAAGTGTTAGTATTTTATAAACTCCAAAATTTAATCCTCCCTAATGTTGTGCCATTTATGCATAAATACCTATCACATAGCAGGTACACTAGCAGAATTAAAATGTTTAATAGGTACTCATGGTATGAATGTTTATCGTGGAAATCTCTCTTCACAAAGTGAGAGATGGTCCCCAGTTTACATGTCCAGAGAGAGATGTAATTAGCCAACATACCCTTCGTGGTCCCTTTGCACTCTATGAATTTGCACTCATTTTGGTTTCTTACAGACATTTTTACCTCTCCTGCTTCTACTCCATTGTGTAGATGCAGGTTGAGCAACGGTGCTAGCAGCAGGACTTCAGCTATTGTCTCTCTCTCCTGGTGTCATCCTGGTAGCCTACTAAGTGCCACCTCATGGCTGCCTAACATGGTGATTTCAGTCAAGGTTGCATATTCTTTCTGGAAAAAATGAAAACTTCTCTATTTTTGGCTGCTTTTGCTCCTGATTCTCAGTGTAGATCTGGCTACCCATACCACAGCTGACTTCAACTTTGCTCAACCAGGCTAATTAATCCACTTCCCTTAATGTCAGTCTCCTGCAATGTCTCAGGACATTAAAATCTGGACAATATTTTTGCCAGTATGTAGCACACATGGCTTCTAGTCCTACTGTAAATGGAATCTTTGTTCTCAATTAAAACATCCTGAGCCTAATCTTTACTATTTATACTTCTATCAGCATTATGGCCTTCAGAGCCCTGACCAATAGTACACATCATCTGATGCTTGGAAATTCTAGGTCTTCTTTATTTTTGCAAACCATTCCACATCCTTGTTACAAACATGTTTCAAAGGTTTCTAAATCTTTGGTAAGGCACAGTTTCACCAATGATGCCACTTTTCTGTTACCCAAATCTATCTTATTTATATTATCATCCCTGGAGCACAGTACCTGATGTTAACTAATTAAGGGAGGAGAGGTTTATTTTGTCTCACAGGGTCAATTCAAGGTCAGTTGGTTCCCAGACAGAAATGGAATGGCAGAGGACCATGGCAGAAAACAATGTGCTCAGTCAATGGCAGTCAGGACACAGCAAGAGAAAGGACAGGCCCGGAGGGAGACACAGGCTTCTAGGTCAGGCCCAAGCCCACTGTGATCCACCTCTACCCAGGGCCCACCTCCCAACAGCAAACCAGTTACTCCCTCATCAGTGGACTGTTTGTAATGCTCGCATGATCCAATTGCTTTCCAAACACATGAGGCTTTAGGGAAACAATTTAGACCTGAACTATTTTAGTAGTCTCTTCTAGAAATAAGCTCAGACTACTTATTACATTATCAATATTTCTTATGATCATTATTATTCTCCCACTAGTCACAGATAAGTTGTGTCTGAGAACACTCTAATGTAGACTTACTGTAGCACTGTTTCTTTCCAACTGAGATATCCAATGAAAACTGTACAATTTTCACTTACACTCCAGGATTTCTCAGGAAACTAATATGAACATGTCTGATAATTTTGGGGACATGGATTCCTAGGTCGTGAATCAATGTCTTATCAAGAAACAATGCACTGTCACTTGGTCTTGTGACAGATGTACAAGACTAATATGTATCTGAAATATCTCTACTATGAAGTCCTGTGTCAGAAAATCATTTGACAAGCAAATTAAAGTTAACAAACCATGAATGATTTTTTTAATCTGTGATTCTGCTTTTTTATTTATGGAAAAAAATTAAAAAATGAAAACAAAATATAATACAAGTATTTAATATTTTGCACATTACATCAAAAAAGTTCCTAAGACAACAAAATATGGGCATGAAATTTCTCCAAATGATATTAGTACCAACTGTTCTTTTCGGTGAACTAAGAGAAATAAGTAGAGTAGCTGCCTTGCATTTCTTTCCTTTCCCTTCCTTCCTTTTCCTTTCAGCCACTCTAGTCACCCTTCCCTTTTGAATAATTCCTTCCTGTTTCACAATAGCTGTTGTACTGTTTGGACTTGATTTACTCTTTCAGATTCTCACACCACTGACACAATATGATGTTGACATGTGTGACTTTCATTGATTTTACCTGTAAATATGATCTCAAGTTGTATCCATTTACCTATAAAATTCTCAAGCTTATCCTTCTTTATGGCTCAGTATAATAGGCAGAGACTTCATGACAAAAGTTAGATCAGATGGAAAATATTAAGAGGAATCAGCAACTTGGATCTCATCTTACTAAAAAAAACTTGCACAACAAAAGAAACTATCAACGGAGTGAAAAGACAACAACAAAGTGGGGGAAAAATAGCCCATTATACCTCACAAAAGAACTAAAATCCAGAACATATAGAGTATAAGATAAAAATAAGGACCTCCTGGGGCCGGGGAGATGGCTCAGTGGAATAAGTGCTTCCCTGGTAAGCGCAAGGGCCTGAGTTCAATCCCCAGTTCCACCAAAAAAATTAAAAAATAAAAAAATAAAGGACCTCCAGATTCAAAGACCCAATCCAAAAACTGGCAGCTGAGATACATATGTACTTCTCAGATGTAGAAATATAAATAGCAAATAAGTATATGAAAAAATGTTCAACATCATTGGTCATTTGAGAAATGCAAATTAAAAGAATACTGAGATTTCATCATACCCCAGAAAGAATGGCTATCATCAAGAAATCAACCAATAACAAATTCTGACCAGACTGTTGGGAAAAGGGAACACTTCTCCACTTCTGGTGAAAGTGTAGACCCGCACAACCACTGTGAAAATCAGCATGGAGTTTCCTCAAAACCCTGGAATTCTATTTCCCATTCAACCCAGATATTCACAGCTACTATTGTTCTGGATAGCTTCCCAAAGGCTCACCAACTGAGGAATCAATAAAAAAGATGTGATTTTTTTTAAAACTATAGATCACTTTTAAAGCACAGGTTTCTGCCATTTCACTACATTAAATGTTGGTCCTACATTCTCAGCAGTTAAAAAAATATTGCTCTATTCATCAAAATATAAAAGGCGCTCATGTAGGATTTATCATATATTCTTCAGCCTTTGTGTTTGTTTATATTTATGTTAAAAAGACAATGAAATCATCATGTCAGGACTTTGCATTGTGTGCTGTGGAAATCAATGTGCAATTTTCACACACACAATAGTGGTCCCCTTGTGCAATTTTCATTCTGGATCTTTGATGTCTTCCCTTAGCACCAGCTTGAGGAGCCAGAGTCTCACTTGAGTCCTCAGAGGGCTGTTGAAACTGTCAAGATGAATTTCTATCTTGTGTTGCAGTGTTTTACTGATTAAAAAAATATATTTTTAGAAGAAGATGCTCATTTTCATTTTTAAAAAGAAAATTAAAAAACAATAAAATTGATGCTGAATTTCAAAACAAGAAATAGGAAATTAACAATAACTATGATATTGCATATCATCAAAGTGGTTACTCAGGTTACCAGATACAAGCATGCAAATTGATCAGTTTAATCACTGACTATTCTTTTCAATGAATAAATAGAAATTAGTAGTACAATTATCTTGGCTGTCTTGTAAGTAGACATAGATCCTTTTCACTTCCTGCTTTTCTCTTTTTGCCCATCCCACTTGTTTTCTAATTTTGCACAATTTCTTTCCATTTCACAATATTTATTTTACCTTTTGGATCTTATTTACTCTTTCAGTTTCTTATACTTCGAAGGCAATATGATGTTTACACAGGAGAGTCTGATTTATTTTACTTCTAAGTATGGTCTCTGGTTGCATCCATTTACTTATAAAAGCTTTATAGCTGAGTAGTACTTTGTTGTATAAAAATGCCATACCATTTTTAGCCACTCCTTGGTTGATGGGCATTTTGGCTGTCTCTAAGGTTTGGCTATTAAAAATTGACTGTTGTAAACATGGATGTGTATATATCACTACAGTATGATGCTTTCAATTTTTCTGGAAAAATTATCCACAAGGGTACTAGGTGGGTCAAATGGAAACTCTAATCCTAGTTGTTTTTTTCTTTTTCTTTTTTGAGGAATTTCCACACTGATTTTTAATGTGGTGTGAGGGAAGAAAACCTGAGGATTAATGGAAGAGAAGAGAAGATGCAGATACAACTACATCCTCAGCCACCTTATCTTTGACAATAGACCAAACATGTTCACCGGAAGAAAGATAGCCTCTTTAATAAATGGGATGAAAAATCTGGCTTTCCACTTGCCAGCCACTAAAACTAGATGCATGTGTAACAACATGCACTAAAGGAATGCCAGAATGGGTCAAATTTATGAATAATAAAATAGAAACACTAACTTTATTTTGAAGAAAAAGTAGGTAAAACTCTTAAAGACGTAGCAGTAGGCAAAGCTCATGAACAAAAATCAAACTGTTGGAGAATACATCAAAGCATCAACAACTTGAATCTTGTTTTATTTTAAATGTTCTGCATGTCAAAAGATATAACCAATAGAGTTAAAAGACAACCTACAAATTGTGGGGGAAATAGCCAACAATCTCTCAGATGAAGGACTTCTGTGTAGAACATATAAACTATTTTAAAAATTAAGCTCCCAATATTCAAAGTCCCAATTCTAAAATGGGCATCTGAGATAGATATATACACTTCTCAAATGATGAAGTACAAATGGCAAGTAGTTATATGAAAAATGTTCAATACTATCAGTCATTTGAGAACTACAAATTAAAACAACACTGAGATTTCAACTCAATTTAAGAATGGCTATCATCCTAAAAATCAACCAATAACAAAAGCAGACATTTTAAAAGTTCATTTCTGCTAGATATTATCTAATGACTTTAGATTAGTTAAAGGCTTTAATAAATTATAAGTGCAAAAATTGGCTCTAGGGTATCATTTCATGCTTCACTAGTGTGATTTATGTGATTATATGATATGTCAGCCAAGTACTGGCAAAATTGTAAAACAGCAAAACATTATAAAAATATTCGTACTAGACTAATTTTTATTAAAATTGAGCTAAATTTGATTGAAATTTTACATCCAATGATTTTAAAATTTGTTTAATAGTTTTGATTACTAAATTCCTTAGATGAAATAGGGTTGACACCTGTCATATTGTTTGTCTTTTTTTAGCTTAATAAATTTTATGTGTTTAGTACAGGATCTACAGATCAGACTTGCAATGATCCTCCTGTCTTCAGCCTCCCAAGTGCTGGAATTACAGGCGTGTGTCACCACATTCGTCTCAATAGCCATCTCAGCATACCTCTGGGATGGCGCTGGCACAGCACACTATGGATCAAACTCCAATCCCTGCATCTGTATTTTTTTTTATTTTTAAAGAGAATACAAATTTGTATTAAAACAAAAAAATTACATGTGATCACAATTCCACTAAATAAAATATTTTGAACTTCACAGTATTTGTTGTAATCCATACTGTTGTCTTCAAAGTATTTGTTCATATTACCAGATATATGCATGCAAAATTGGAGGGGAAAAGCCCCAAGAACTATATATGAAGTTAAGAAGAGAAAAGGGAGAAATAATTTAAAAAATGAGACAAAACAAATTAAGCATTAATTTCTCCTTTCCATAGACCTGGAAAAATCTACAGAGCAGTTGTCCAAACTATCCTGCATATATACATAAACACATCTCTTCACCCTACTCCCATGCCTGTCCAGTCAACTCAGTAGTTGCTTCCTTCTGAACAGGTCCATCCCCTTTTCCCAGTATGTATTGTACCATTCAGGTTTTAGTTTCCCTTGAAGGTTCTCACATTAAGGAAAAAATATGATATTTGCACATGCACATCTGATTTATTTCATTTAAGTGTATGGTTTCCAATTGTATCCATTTTGTAAAAAAAAAGCCTTAAATATATCCTTTTTATAGCTTAATAATACTCCCTTGTGTAAAAACACTACATCTTGTTTACCCATTCCTCAGTTGATGGGCAATGGGGTTTCTTCCAAGATTTAGCTATGACAAATCTCACTGCTATAAACACGGGTGTGCCTCTGTTGCTGTGATATGATGTTTTCAGTTGTTCTGGACAGATACACAGGTGGGGAATAGCTGGATATAATAAAACCTTCAATCCTAGATTTTTGTGGAATCTCCGCACTGAGTTATATAGTGGCTGCACAAGCTTGCATTCCCACCAACAGTGAAGAAGAGTTCCTTTTCCCCAAAGCTGCTCCAGCATTTGTTATTGGCTGGCTTCTTGATGTTAGCCATCTTTCTGTAGTGAAACAGAATCTCAGTGTTGTTTAATTTGCATTTCTTGAATAACCAGTGATGGTGAACATTTTTTCGCATATTTACTTGCCATTTGTATTTCTTCCTCCGAGAAGTGTGTGTTCAGTTCAGATGCCCATTTTTCATTGGGTCTTTGAATTTTGGAGGCCTGATTTTTTTTTAATTCTTTACATGTTCTAGATAGAAGGTGTTTGTCAGAGGGACAGTCAGCTATAATTTTTCCCAGTTTGTGGGTTTTCTATTTACTCTATTGGAGATTTCTTTTGAAGTTTAGAAACTTTTCAAAATGATGAGGTTCATTGTTAATTCTTGGAAGTACTTCCCGTGCAGTTTGGTTCTTGTTCATGAACTCTCTAGAGGATTAGAGGACTTGGAGGCTCTATTGGAAATAGGAATGCTAGAGTAGATTTATCACGTTAACCTACTTTGTCACACTGATATTATCCATAAAACATGCCCTTCACTAACACTTTAAGAAGCAGACCCATGAGGGAGCAGCAGCATCCCTGAAGAGCGCTGGCATTGCTCTTCTTCGTGTGCCAGACTTCCAGTGGGGGCTGAGTATTCTATCCCGGAATTTCAGAGCAGTGTTTTTGGCAGAACTGCAGAGTGTCAGAGACCAAGGGGTAGCCCCGAATTAATTACCAAAATCAGGGTGCACATATTTACAGGAATGGAGAGGAGAAGGAGAACAGTGAGTACAGAGCTCTGAGACAGGTAGACCTATGGTGCTGGCTGGTTAGCCAGTGTTACCAAAATGGAAATATACAAAAATTTTGCTAGAGTAACTGAATAAAAAATTAAGAACCAATTAATGGAAGTCTACTCCAAATTATAGTGACAGGGAATCATGACTCCGCAAACATTTTCCAAATTTAAGCCAGAGCTCCTTGAATGAAGGGGAGGCTGGATCCCCTTAAAAGGCAAAAATTTATAGACTGAACCTTTCTCCAATCCTTCACACAATGGAATCTAAGGTCTTTCACCAGGGTAACTGTACATTGTGGGTAGGAAAATGATCAGATATTTGTGGAACTACTAGATACTGGTTCTGAATTAACCCTGATTCCAGGGGATCCAAAACATCATTATCGTCCTCCAGGAAAAGTAGAACCAATAAAGATCAGGTGGCCTTAAGTAAAGGTCCTACTCACTGTGGGCCCAATAGGTCATTGAATCCATCCTATAGTCATTTCCCCTGCTCCAGAATGTATAATTGGGTAGATACACTTAACACTTTGCAGAATCTTCAAATTGGTTCTCTGTACTGTACAATATGGGATATTACAGTTGGAAATGCCAAATGGAATCCACTAGAATTGTTTTCTTTATCTTGAAAAATAGAAAAGCAAAAACAGCATCATATGCCCAGAGGGATTGCAGAGATTAGTGCCACTATGAAAGATCTGAAAGGTGCAGGAGTGGTGGTTTCCTCTTCCATACCTTCGCTGACTTCTCCCATTTGGCCTGGGAAGAGTCTTAGGGAATGAAAGTAGATTGCCATAAACTACAAGTGGTAGTTTTGATCATGTGGTAACTTTGATTCCAGCTGCTATGCCAGATGCGGTTTCTTTGCTTGGCCAGATTAATACATCTCCTGGCACTTGTTATGAAGCTTTGATTTGGAAAATGCCTTCTGTTCCATACCTATCCATAAGGGCCATCAGAAACAATTTGCTTTCAGCTCACAAGGTCAGTAGTATTCCTTCACTCTAATACGTAAGACTTCTATTAGTTCTCTAATACTATGTCACAACTTAGTTTCACAGGGATCTTGATTGCTTTTCTCTCCCACAAGATATCCCACTGTTTCCCTACATTGTTGATGTTACACTGATTGGACTGAGTGAGCAAGAGGTAGCAACCACTCCAGACTTGTTTGTAAAGCATAGTAAAGCCAGAGGATGGGAAATAAATCCAACTATACCTAAAAGTACTTCTACCTCAATGAAATTTCTAGCAGTCCAGTGGTGTGGATCAGTAGAAATAACCCTTCTAAGGTAAAAGATAAGTTGTAGCACTGCCCCCACAACCAAAAAGGAGACAATACCTATTTGTATTTGAGACCTATTTGGATTTTGGAAACAGCACAATTCTCAGGTGCTTTAATCTGGCTCATTTACTGCATGACTCAGAAATCTGCTAGTTTTGAATGAGGCCCAGAACAAGAGAAGGCTCTGAAGCAGGTCCCAGCTGGCTGTGCAGGCTTCTCTGACCCTGGGGCAATATGATCTAGCAGATGCTACCACCTAAAGTGGTACTTGGAGTGCCAGTGGGCAGGTAGGGTTGCTGTTTGGGGTCTCTAGCAGACTCTTATGGGTGAATTGTAGCAGGAGTCTTTATGATTTTGGAGAAGACTGCCATCATCTGCACACAACTCTACTCTCTTGAAAAAATTGCTCTTGGCCTGCTACGGATCTTACTGGAAGCTGAACACTTCATCATGGGACACTAGGTTACCATGTGATCTAAAGCTGCCCAACATGAGCTGGGTGTTGACTGATACACTGAGTCATAAAATTAGGCGTGCACAGCAATAGTCTGTCATTAAATGGAAATGGTACATATGTGATTGACCAAGATTAGGGCCAGAAGGTACAAGTAAGTTATATGGAGAAGTAGCCCAAATGCCTGTGACTCGTATTTCTGCTGTATTACTTTCTGTCTCCCAGCATACATGTATGATCTCAGGTGGTGTACCCTATGATTGGCTATCAAAGGAGAAGGCTGAAGTCTGGTTTACCGATGGATCTGCACATTATACAGCCACTAGACATAAGTGAATGACTATAACATTATAACCTCTTTCTGGAGCATTCCTAAAGGCAGTGGTCAGTGGAAATTTTCACAGTGGGAAGAACTTCAACCAAGGTACCTCAAGTTACGTTTTTTTTCTGGAAGGAAAAATTATTGGATATGTGATTGCGTACTATTGATTCATGGGCTGTAGTCAATGGTATGGCTGGATGGTCAGGAATTAGAAGGAACATGACTGGAAAATTGGTGACAACAATATTTGGGGAAAAGGCATCTGGGTAGACTTCTCCATATGGGCAACCAATATAAAGAAATTTATGTCGCATGTAAATACTCCAAAAATTGAGTATTTACACAGCAAGAGACAACTTTAACAATCAAGCTCTATTCTATGGATAGGAACCAACATTTTTCCTTAGCCATCCCAGTCATTACCCAAAGGGCCTAGGAACAGACTGGCCATGGTGGCAGGGATAGAGGTTATACATGGGATCAGCAACATGGACTCTCATTCCTCAGGGCTGATCTGACTACAGCCATCGCTCAGTACCCACTATTTCAGCAACAGATGACAACAACACTGAATCCTCATTATCCCACCATAGGGAATCTATGGTGATCAGCCTATGGTCTGGTGATAGGCTGATTATTATTATTATATGCATTTTGTACAGGGTCTCACTATGCAGCTCAGACTCATAGTGATCCTCCTGTTTTCAGCCTCCCATAGTATGCTGATTATTTTAAATTGTTTCCATCATAGAAAGGACAGCCCTTTAACCTTACTGGCATAGATACTTACTCTAGATATGGATTTGTCATCCAAGCATGTAATTTTTCTGCCCAAATTACTCTTTTTGGACTTATAGAATGCCTTATTCACTATCATGGAATTCCATACAGCATTATCTCTGACCAATGAAACACATTTTAAGGCCAAGAAAAGATGAGTCAGTGGGCTTAAACTCATGGAATTCACTAGTCTTATCATGTCTCTCACTATCCAGAAGAGTTGGATCCATAGAAAGGTGGAATGGTGTTTTGAAGACAGAATTACAGTGACTGCTAGATGGCAATAGGCTGCAGGCCCGGGGCAAGGTTCTTCAAAAGACTGTATATACATCGCATCTGCATCCACAGTATGGAGCTGTGTCTCCCATAGCTAGGATTCATGGACATTAAGGGGTGGAAATCAGAATGGTACTGATCACCATTAGCCTTAATTATCCATTAGCAAAATATTCGCTTCCTGTCCTTGTGACCTTATACTCCCCTGGCTTAGAAGTCTTAGTTTCAGAGGAGGGAGCCACAATGCTAACAACGTTGAACTGTAAGCTAACACTTCTCCCTGGTCATTTTTGCTTTCCTCATATCTGAATAAAAAAGCTAAGAAAAAGAGTTTTGGTGTTGCCAGGGGTTATTGACACAAACAATTCAGGGAAAATTGGATAATTACTCCATCAGACACGAAGAATATACTTACAGTGAAGAAGATCCATTAGCATACCTCCTAATATTACTGTGTCCTGTTACTAACATCAAAGGAAAAGCAAAACATCCCAATCCAGAAAAGATGACAAATGTCCAGAACCTTCAGGAATGAAAGAATGGATCACTCCAGTAAGGAAAGAACCAAGGCTTGCTAAAATGCATCTTGAAGTCCAAGAGAATACAGAATGGGCAGCAGAAGAAAGTAGTTCTAAATATAAACTGTGAGCTTATGATCATTTATAGAAACATAATTTGTAATTGTAACAATTCTCCTAATACCCTTCATCTGTAATATAATGTTGGTAGATTTATGTTAGTTCTGACACATTGTTAAACCTATATTATGAGGTTCAGGTTACGAATTGTTCAGAGTAAGCACCACCCACAGAAAACCTGCCTTCTATTTTGGGGGTGGGGTTAGTGTGTTTCCATTCCTAGGAGCACAGCTGTGACATAGTAAGAGTAATTATGAACTTGTCTTTGTGTATCTGGATATGGTGGCTTAAGATATATATCTAACTGTCAGGTGGACAGGGGTTAATTGTCACAGTTAACTGATTAGCATAGTTCTGGGTGCAGCTGAAGGGATTTACTGAAAACAGATGATCTCTACTGTGCAGGTTTCTCACCTGAATGAAATAAAAGGAAAATGAAGAAGCAGGGCCTGCTTCTGTTTCTTCAGAGGGGCTGAAGCCTTCCCCTTCCCCTTGGATGGCAGCTCCTGGCTTCCAGTGCACCTTCTTCAGCCTTCCACATAGATCCTGCAGCCTCCTCACACAGACTTTCATGGGACTCCACAGTGTGGTTCAGGCCTTAACTTATAACTGGATCCTTCACATCTCCAACACATAGATTTCCACATCTGATTCTGTGGGTGGCTAATGTAACTCTACCTTGAAAAATCCTCATATTTATAAATGTTTCTCTAGTGAACACTGACTGAAACAATCCCAGCCACGCCTACTTCACAGCACTGAGGGGGGACCCACTGACTTAGTCTTCCACTTTGGAGAAATGTGTTTCATCCTAAGCTGAATATTTTTCTTGGTATACGATATTTTCTTTGTTACAAACACAACATATATTTATGTTTCCCATGCTTCATCCTCACATCTATCCTTCTTTTCTCCAATAAATTTAAACACACTTCTCATTGCAATTTAATTTTACTAAGTTTTAGCAATCTCTCTTTTATGCTCTTACTATATTTTCAGCAATGTCTGAACTACATACTGCTTCCAGTGTTTTTTAATTCAATGTCTTTCTTGAGCTTTGTAACTCAGTTTCCATCTCTTCGTTTTGCCTCACAGTGATTTAAACAACCCCATAGCAATCAGGTTCCAAAGAAGGCCCCTCTTCTGCGCTCTTTGCAGGAAGAGAACGTTACTTCCTCCTCTACTCTGGGCAGGGGAAGAGAGCCAAAGTCATGAGGGAATGAAGAGGCTTTAGCATCCTCCTTCTTAGAAAACACATTACATTACTATGTTTGTGAAACTGCAGTGTTACTACCTTAAAGTACTTGAAGAGGAGATCTCAAAAGATGCAATTCTTCCGAGAGTATTTAAATTACTTTCTCATCAATAGATGATTGGGTAAAAAAAAGTAGTATTTATATATAATGAAATATTTTATTTATATATAATGGAATATTTCTTGACTGTAAATAAGGACACATTTGAAACATTTGTAGGGAAATGGATGCATCTGAAAAATATAATGTTAAGGAAAATGAATCAGATGCACAAACTTGAATCCTATGTGGTATCTCTCATTGGAATGAGGCAAAATAAATAAAGGAAAATGAGAAAAATACAAAGAACATGTCTTTTGCAGGTGGGAGGGGGTCCAGAGGATCAGAGACCGGAGGCCTGGGGAAGGGATGGTGAAATAGGTAGAGCAAAGATAAGCCACATGCAAGGTCCTGACAACCTCGGTGAATGTGGCCATAATATACCACACACAGGAAGTAAGCTTAATGTTATCAACAGGAATAAAAGAATGGAAAGGGGAACTAGTGGAGGAGGGAGGGAAGAAAGAAGA
>NW_004524696.1:5720311-5721917 GCF_000260255.1 Octodon degus | reverse complement strand
GTGCTGGAACGGCTCCTGGCCCTTGCATCTGCCTAAGCAGGCTCCTTAATCCACTGAGCTGTTTGGCCGGCTCAAAAACTCAGCCTTTAAAGCATTCCTGAAAGCTGTTTGTTTCATTAGTGTTTCTACAGAGGACACCCAGGAGAGGAAAATCATAGGCAGAAGGTGCAGTGCTCCAGATCCCGGTTAGATGTGCTCTTTCTCACCAGTGACTTCTGGGTCCCTTCAGCCCTGAGGTTCTACCTGCAGACTGGATCTTTCATCCTTTTCTCTCTACGGTCCAGTGCTTGGTCTTGAGTTCTTTCTATTCCTCTATAAATAACTCCGCATTGCCAAACTGCATTCTCTTTTGAAGGCAGCAGGAAGGCTGAAAACAGCTTTCTCTCCAGTTCAACGTTATTCTTCACAAATACTTAGAAATGTATTTTGAAGACCAATCTTTGTTCATAGAAATTATTACATCTATTCCCAAGTTAAACTGTGTGTTCCTCTAGAAAAGAACTGATTTATATCATTTCATCTCTTCACAGTTCTTTTCAGGAGGAAAAGTTAATATTTTTATTTCATTTCCAAATAATGTAATTACTATAATTGTAATTAATAATAGTAATCATATAGTACACAAATTTTGAACCCTGGGAATGAGATTGGGCCATGCTATCTTTTTTTTTGCAATCATTAATATAGAATTTCACACACAATTGATGTTATAAAAATATTTTTTGGGTTTAATGTTTAATTTTACTGAAGGGAAGGGCTTGCTAAATAGCTCAGCAGATTAAAGTGCCTGCAAGCAGGCAAAGGGGTCAGAGGTTCAATTCCTGGGCCTGCCATGCCACTCCCCCCTCCATCCCCTCCCCCTGCTGCGCACTGAGACAGCAATTGAGACTGGACGTGGTGGCGCGCCCCTGTAGTCCCAGCTCTTGGGAGGCTGTAAACAGGCGTATCACTATGAGTCCGATCTAGTGAGACCCTGAACACGCTATAGACCCTTCCCTAAAATACAAAAAAAAAAAAAATACTGAAGAAATACAGCTTATATGGAAACACATAAGCAGGTATGTATCAGAACACTCTAAATTGCACCTTAGAAATTGGACACAAATACAGGACTGCATTTCTCAACCCTAGAATTACCAAACTGAAGCATACTCTGTAAAGGCAAGGCCTGAGGATAGCTTGTCTTACTAAGACATATAGTAGTCAGGACTCCTCTGACCGTTCGCACCTCCACTGTCCCCTTGTATGTGCTGTCCACGTCTGCACTCCCCTCGTCTGCAGTGCAGACTGCGGTCCTGGAACCACCCCAAGGGGTGAAGTCAACCTTTTCTCTCCACTTTTCCTCAGAGTTTCCCCTCACCAAAGTGTCAGTGCCCTCCAACCACAGCTGAGGGAGAGAAAGCGCTCAGCAGCTGCTCGCGATCTTGGCGCTGGCTTTGAGTTTAGAATAAGGGCTTTGTTCCATCTTACTATTGAAATTAATAGCAGAATCCTCAGATATTGGTGTACCATAAAGTGTATTTTTCCTTACAAAATATAAACATAATTTCTCAGACATACAAAAATCAAGCAAAGAGAGAAAGCCCCAAGAGAAGTACAAAAAAAA
>NW_004524696.1:5717700-5719336 GCF_000260255.1 Octodon degus | reverse complement strand
GGGAAGTTGGCTGGATCAGAGTCCTGGGACAGGACCCGAGGAAAGTAACACTGTGCAGATGAGTCTTCCCCACACAGAGGAGTGGAAATTCAGTTCCTGGATGGTTCTCTGCAATTTAAGTGTGTGTGAAGTTGCAATGTGAAGTGTTGTGGGAATGCTAATAAAAATGTACGGTAACAATGACATTGAAAAATAATAAAAGTTAAGAGAGGGAATCATTTATGCATGGCCTGGTTTCCAGGGAGAAGTTTCCAGTAAATGCTTTTGCACAAGTGCTGTCCACTGGCTGACTGCGTCTCCATTAGAATGTACGATACACGATCCTCCAGGTTGAAATGCTGTGAGCAGGCGGTGATGCTGAGGCTGGGCCCAGAAGCCTCCTGATGCTTTCATGCACACATAGGCTGAAGGACTACAGAGTCCTTAGCCCTTCTCCCTGTCTCACCAGCGTCTGAAAGTACCTGACCTGTCCCTGCCATGCTGCCTGCCTTCCCCCCTAGAATCACATCCCTTGCTCCAGCTGGGCAGCTGCTGTCTGTCTATTGCAGAGGTGCCAGGCCCTGGGGACCTGTGCTAAGTTAAGTAATCAGCTGGTATTCACTCCCAAACCAATAACCATTGTTCTCTCATCAGCTCATTTCCCACAAGATAAATGAATAATCAAACTTAGAAATCCATTCCCATTTCTTCATATTTCACTTTACAAAATCACAAGTATTTTGTCTTTTCTTTAATGATGGGAAATTAGGATTTAATTTTATTATTGTGATGAAATCATCCACATGTTTAATGAAAAGTAACTTGAAGTCTTTCAGATCCATGAAAGAATACTTTAATCATGATAAGTACGCAAAGTCTCAGCATAAGATCTGTGGAAATTTTGGAACTCTGCAGAAACTTTGACATCATCATCCAATGTCTTAGGTAGGATGCAAATTAATCACCTGTGCCACATGGAAGTGTGTGTGACAGTTAGAGGGAAGCAGAAGGCAGCCCAGGGATGAGAGCACTGACAGAGTCAGAACCCAGGGGGTCACTTGACTCATAAATTCCCCATGAATTCAACGCTTTGGGAGTCCTTGTCTTTCCTTATGAATTCAACTTCTACTTTAAGACTTCAAAGTGAAACATAACTTATTTGGTGACTTTTCTAAGATTGATGGATCTAGAGTACTATGAAGTGTCCTCAGCATAGTGCTAGAATCAGGAGTAATTTTTTTTCTGGCTGTTAAGGTAAATTACATTATTCTCTTTGAGATACTCTGAGTATGTTCATTTATTAATACATATAAAGCAAACAAGTGTCAGTAGTCAAAATCATTATATTTTGGATCCTTGTCTTTCAAATGTAAAATAAAGTTAATTTTGTTGGGTTTTCTTACTGGGCTTGTTTTTTTAAAATGTCTTCTCTCTCTTTTCTTAAAAATTTTTTGCAACAAGGTCTCACTGGGTATTCCAGGCTGTTCTTGAAATCCCAGTGACCCTCATTCCCCAGCTTCTCATGGGGCCAAGATTCTAGGCTTACACCACGATGTCAGCCTGTTTTGTGTTATTTCTTCAGGACATTTTTTTGGAAATAAAATATTAAATGTTAAGCCAAGACCGAAACATTTCTCCCATACTTTTCTTTCCATTT
>NW_004524696.1:5705124-5717110 GCF_000260255.1 Octodon degus | reverse complement strand
AGTCTTTAGTGTGCTGGGAGGAATCAGTGGGGTCTTCCACTGTGTAAAGTTAAGGGACCAGTGTACCCACAGCCATGGGTGTCCCAGCAGACACCTGGACACTGTGCAAATGGATCGCTTTACACTGTGTGATTTAAACTTGTTCATATTGTCAGAAATACACTTGTACACACTGTGCATTCCTGACTTCTTCACACTGGGATGACTGGTCCTGTTCATACGGTGGGACTAATACACTGCAAGAGCTGAACTGTTCACACCTTGGGCTATGAACCTATGTTCACCTGAGGAACTTGGAACAATTCACACTATGTGATATGAACGTACTCACACCATTAAGATTGAACCTATTCAGGCTGAATGTGTTCACACTGTAGGACCCTGCTTTTTCACACTGAAAGACCTGTAAATGCTCACAGTGACATAAAACTGAGTCTCATCTGACCTCATCATACTTCAAAAACTTGATTGATTAACATTGTGGAGCCTGAAACTCTTCACACTTGGGGACCTAGACATCTGTACATAGTGGAACTGGAACCTCCTCACACTGTGTGACCTGGACCTCATCACACCATAGAAGCTGGACTTGTACACATGGGAAGACATGGACTTATTTACAGTGTAGGACCTGAATATGTTCACACTGTGGAACCTGGACCTTTGCTCACTGTGGCAACAGTGCAAACTTTGGGAACCATGTGCTGGGGGATTGGATTGTGCATTCTATGAGCCCCTCATACACTGTGGGACCTACCTATTCATGCCATGGTAGCTGGACATACTCACCTTGTGGGGCATGGACTTGTTCAACCTGTGGGACGCTGTGCTGTTCACACTATGGGACCTAGACCTGTTCATACTGTGCTGTGATATTCACACCATAGGACCTGGATTTGCTAACACTGTGGCACCTGGTCTTGTTTACAGTGTGGAGCCTGTGCACATCATGGAATATAGGCTTATTTACACTAGGAATTGGCCCTGTGCACAAAGAGATACTGGTACTTGCTCACACTGTGGAACCTGACCCTTTCACACTGTGGGATGTGGCAATTTCACACTGTGAGAACCAGACTGTTTACTCAGAGAACTGGACCATCTCACACTATAGGGCCTCAAATTGTTGACACTGTGGGAACTAATCCTGTTCACTGTGGAACCTGGCCCATTCACACTTTAGACCTAGCCCTGTTTTTACTCTGGTCCCAGAACCTTCTCACATAGGTGACCTATGTAGATCATACTATGTGACCTGACTTTGCTTACATTATGAGGCCTAGAGGTTTTTATACTGTGGGACCTGAATTTGTCGACACTGTGTTAGCTACATTTGTCTAACCTATGGGATCTAGTTATATTCATATGCTGGGACCCTCTATATACTGTGGGACCTAGAGCTGTCTCCAATCTTGGACCTGAGCAGATTCACACTGTGGCTCTTGGGCTAGGTCATACTGTGGGTCCTGGTCCTAGTCATACCAGGTGAATAGTACCTACTCACACCATGTTACTTCAACCTTTTCTCCTCATCCCATAGGTTCTGTACCTCTTCACATATCAAACCTGGACCTGTTCACATGGTAGGACATGGATTTATTCACTGTGGGAAGTGGACCTGTTCACATTGTGGACCTAAATCTTTTCGTACTGTGGGATCTGACCTGTTCACACTCTAGGACCAGTACTGGTTCATACTATGGGATCTGGCCCTGGGCACACTGGGGGCATCTTCTGTTCATGGATCTAACTCAATGTTTTTGGCCCCTAAAATTTGGAGCTTGCAATAATCTGCTCTCTGTTTTTGCCCCAGGAGACCTGTACCTTCCTCCAGCACCTTTGAAATGGGACAAGCTGATTGGATAGTACATAAGAGAGTAAAGATCTAAGTCTCATTCTAGCTCTTTATACATAAAACAGCTTCAAGCTGGTTTCCTATGCACGTGTATGAGCATTTCTTTAGAGTACTGCAATGCTAGAGATATAAATATTTTGAACTCTGGTTAGTATTGCCACATTGCCAAGAAAATTTTATACCAATTTGCTTGCTCACTAGCATTGATCAGAGACCTTTTTCCATATCTTTTCTATCTTTGTTATTGTCAAATTTCTGATCATGTTTCCCAACAATAATATTTACTTTTTAAAAGTGCCAACTAAAAATTGAACCAATGGGCTGGTGAGATGGCTCAGTGGTCTAAAGCACCTACTTAGAACAAGCTTAGCCAAAGCACAGGGACCGCGGTTCAATCCCCCAGCACCACATGCCAGCTAGCCCTGCCCCCCGGTGGGCTGAGCTGGCCACACGCACAAATAAATAAATAAAATAAATTAAAAAAAATAAAAATTGAACCAAGGATTTTTGCACTAGACATGTCCACAACCATTTATTCATTTACTTACTTACTTAAATTTTGAGTCACAAAGTTGCCCATGCGGGACTAGAACTTAAAATCTTCCTGCCTCAGCATCCAGTGTGATTCAGATGCTCTTACTTTTATTCTAAGGATTGAGTAACAGGAGCCTTTTTTGCCTAAAAATGCATGGTCAAACCAAGGTTTAAGATTCTCCAGTGAAGCTCCACCAACATCACTCAGTAATCATTTTCTGGAGGGGCTACTGTCCAGCATCCCTGCCTTCGATCTAGGCGTTCTTTCTTCAGGCAGAAGTGCTTTCTGCACATCAAGAGCTGCAAGATGCTGCAGCAGTGAAATTCATTCAACATTCCTCCTAGGCAGCCTCTCATCTACTTCAGGATATTCCAGAACTCACAGAGCGAGAGGCAGTTTTCAGACATTTAGTCATTTGGCTGATATATCTTTATTTATTTTAAAATCATGCATATGTAAAATTATTTGTGTAGGAGTCACACTTTATAAATAAAACAAGTTGTTAGAAAGCAGAGAAAATTTCAAAAATAAATTTTTAACTGTTTAAATCCTAATGCTACATGAGAACAGATTCAAACCCTCAAAATCAAAAGTAACTATCCTCAGCTTTTATATTTACCTACTGAACAAGACAAGTCTGAAAGTCAGTGGCAGTTTCGTGTCTGAGTGGAGTTATCCACCCCCAAGGCGATGGCTCTGGGGAGACGTGGCTGGCCCAAAGCAGGTCTGGGCTGAGGCAGTGAGTGTAGGTGACAAGTGAGACAGCACAGCAAGATGAAACTGTGGCTTCTATCGCTTGGTTGATTTGAATTAAGGGGAATATGGATTTAATCATACACTCCTGAAGGTACTAAAACTGAAGCAGGAAATGTCTACTAGGTAGAAAACTATGAATCTTTCAGAAAGAAGTAAATATGATTTTATGGTGCTACTGCCCTCTGGAAAGCACTGGAAACACTTCACACCCATCCAAAGTTCAAAAGCATTCTCATTACACAGGCGTAATCCATTTTACATTTATTTTCATGGAGCATAGAGGTTAAATGGTAGCTCATATCCACAGTTATTGTGACCATGACAAACTCAGGAAAAGGCAATTTCTTTTAAAAGAAAAGTAAACTACTTTATCTTCTAGCAGCTTGAGTGTTTCTGTTTTTATATTTAAATCTTTGAACCATTTTGCTTTTAGTTTAGCACATGGTGAAAGATAGGGGTCTGGGTTCAATTTTATCTATATGTATAATCAGTTTTCCAAGAACAATTTGTCAAAGAGGATTCCTTTCCTTCTTTTTGGCCCTTTTGCAAAAATTAGGTCTCTCAATATACCTGGGGAGGTTTTTGAGTGGTTCTTCTGTTCTACTAATATATGTGTCTGTTTTTGTGCCCATACCATGTTGGTTTTTCACTATAGCTTTGTAAAATAACTTGAAATCTAAGATTGTGTTGCTGGATTTGCTCTTGTTATTTGGAATTATATTTTCCCAGCAGTGTTAAATACATCATGCAACAGTGACATGCATACCCATGTTTATACTAGTGTAATTCAGAACAGTTAAATTTTGGAAGTAACCTATATACCCATCAACAGATCGATAGATGAACAAAACATGGTATTTATATATCATGGAGTACTATTCTGCTATAAATAAAGATAAATTTGATTCATGTGCAGGACATAGATATGCCTTAAACCAATAATGTTAAATGAAATAAATTAGATACAAGAGCTTAAATATCATACTGTTTCTCTCATATGAGAAACTCAAAGTGTAAATAAATTAAAGAGAAAAAGAAAACAGGAAAAAAGAAGATATACCTCAAATGTGAAGGAGGCTAAGAGATACAGGGAGGAGAGAATAGGAGAGGTAAAAGGAATATAAAATGAATTAAAAATATATTATGTACATATACAAACTACCCACAATGAATGTAATCAGTATGTATCACACACATGTACTATTACAAATTTTTAAAAGAAACATTAATTTTAACTATGACTCCATGAAAGTGAATTTTTTATAAAAATGAACCAGATATTATATAGTATTCTCACAATTCTCTTGATATCCCAATATGAATCCTTACTTATAAGATAAAAGTCTGACATTTGTTTGTATTGTGAGCTTGTTTTTCTTCTTAGCTTATCTGCATAAACAGTGCCTCGCTTCACTATGTTTAGCTGTGATGTTTCACTTATTTAATTAAATGTATGCAATATTGACACTTTTTCAGTGCAAAGTTTGAATAGGTGACATAAAGACAGACTTCTTAATCTATTTCTGGGTCTATCTAGGTAGAGAAAACTGAAGTTTTGAAGCCATTATAGCCACAAGTGTAAAATTATAAAAGTTATATCACTTGGCTCAAAAGTATTTAAAATCACAAATAAAAGCTATGAAATTTCCATTAAGTAAGGATTCAATCATCTTGAAATCACAGTTTTAATACTAAGATTTAAAATATACCTTAAAGGACACACACTTTATGCGAGAACACACTGTGCTTTATAGAAATTTTCAAAATGCAAACTAACTCATTTATTTTAAAGGAAGGGACCATTGTGAATATTACTCAATTAGCAAACTACAAAATTGTATGCAAGTAGAAAATAATGCTTCTTTATTATACTCTTAAAGCTCACGTAATGATATCAAGAAATAAGATGATGCCATAAAAATAACATAAAACCATTCAACTTTGTGCAACTACACTTATAGACAGAATTTCAGCTTTTCAACCCTAATTCCGACTAGCCTGCAAAATAGCAGTGTGACAAAACTTATTTCGTCTTACTTCTATCTCATTCATGTAATAAAGCTGATATAGTCTAACTTTTAATGAAGGAACAACTTCCATAGAGAGATAAAATCATGGCAGATTAAAAATTAGAGAACCCCATCAAACATTTGCAGCCTGCTCTTCCCTGATGACTGGCGGGAGAATGCTACAGTCACTGGATAAAAGCATCAGGTAGAGGCTCTCATCTTCCCTGCAATTTATGCTATGCATTTTCTTCTTTTTTGTGCATATTTTCTTTCTCTATTTATTGACAAATTACTACTTACCAAAGTGAGATAAAGTATGAACAGTGATAAGATCTTAAGAAATACTTTCCATTTCTTACAGGGAAATACAGTGTTATCTGCTGAAGACAAAGGTGCAAAATACCAAAATTTTAAGGTTGAGCATAGACTTTAAGAGACTTAGATGACAACACGAGACAGTAAACAATTACATGCCCTATAATTAATGGAGACGATGGTGCCATCAGTCTGGGATGTGTTCTTCAATGAAAGCTTAATGAAATAAGTTAATCAGCACAAAAGCCTTGGCTAATCTCCTTTAAAGATACATTATGTTATGAGTGAAGTTTATTTCTCTAATTTTAGAAGATATGTCTGTGTGCAGCTCCATTAGGAGCCTCGTATCTTCTCTGATAGATGCTGGATGCCTAAGCAGCAACCTCTACTAGCCTGACTGTTAGTGAACTGTGTATGACATCTGCTTGCTCTAAGTGACATCTGCTCTTTATGGGCTGAGGTAAGCCTCCCAAAGCAGGATAGACAGTGGGAGCAGGTGTCACTAGAAAATGTCATTTAACACAAAATATTTCCTCAACCAAGAGAGGCACAGACAGAAGCACTATTTACTATTGAATAACCATTAAACCAGAATGTGGTACCCATGCACAGGTCATCTACTGAGGCCACAAAGAGAGAAGAGAGTCTCACCTTTCATGTTACCAGGCACATGGAAGTGTTCCCATGGAAGTTCTCTGGACATCTGGATAGCTCATCATAAGATTTGCCGGCAATCATACTGAGTGTTCAAGTTAGTTAATTGCACGAACAGCCTGGATGATGAGGGTCTTGCTGATCCCACTTTACAGAGCACCCTCCATATCTTGAAGACAGACTTTCCTGGGCCCACAAGTCATCAGGAAGATTATTTAGCCTTTCATATGTAACCATACACATTCTTATTTATATTCCTTATGTTCATATTATTTAGTATTTTCCTTATATTTCAAAGAGATTGAAAAAAAGTAAAAAATGTTATTATTTAAGTAAATACCCTAAGGAAAGAGTATCATAGAAATATTCAAGCCTTTATTTCAAGTCCTTGGTTTTGTCTGGTGATGGAAGGAAGTAAAAGAGAAGAAGTGGTTAAAAAAAGGAAAAAAGAAAGATCAGCATGGGGACACTTGGCTGGAGCTGCCAGGCGAGGCTCAGCTTCTTTCCCACAGGATGTGTGGGCAGCTGCCAAAGGTCCACCAGATGCATCACCTGAAAGTAAGAGGATGAGCATTCACCCACCAGCATGAACACTGTATGACTCTCAAGAATGCTCAAAAACAGAGTCCCAAGAGCAGAAGTGATTCCCACAGTCCATGGGCAATTGATACATCATGACTATTCACTCCTGAAGATTTAAACACTGACAGTCCCAGGTTGATAACGGATAATGAAATAGGACTTCAGCTTTGTGCCTGTGGGAACTGACTAAATCTGACAGCTAGTTGGATGAGCTCAGAAGCAACTATCAGAGAAGAGACTAGCCTGGCTGGAGTTTTTAATTTTAGCTTTGTGGGACTCTAAGAAAATCCCATCAAATTTACTTACACAACTGTAAGAGAATAAATGGATAAGATGCTAAGTTTGTGTAACAAACCTGTCATGCAGCAAATACAAAACAGTTTTGATTTGCCTTTTCATGGAAGGGGTTGAGAATATCCTGTTAGGTGGGGGAACTGCAGCAGAGCAGATGTCCTGAGCCAAAGGAGGGCTGAAGGACCAACCAGATAGCTCAGTGGACTAAAGCACCTGCTTAGGTAGGTGCAGGGACCGGGGCTTGATACTCCCTGTGCTGTACCCATCCCACCCCTGGGGTGCACTAAGATGGTGACTAAGACTGGGCGTGGTGGCCTGTGCCTTTACATATATATATATGTAAAGTGGAGCTGACTCAATCTGAGGCCAGGTTTGCAAGAAACTGATGGCTATATCTTATAACAGGAGCAGGTCAGGAGCAACAGAAACAGCTCATGCATGTTCTCTTTGCTATAACCATCTGAGTGCATTTGCCACTGTCTGGAGCCTCGGTTTTTTTCCCCCTTTGCGTTCTCCAGTGACTAGGAAGGACAAAGCACTTCTAGTGCTCATTTATTTGGGGATGAGGTCACACGAACAGAATGTTGCAGACTGACATGTCCCATGATGGCAGACTTATCTGGCCTTCCCCAGGGATGCATATGTTCTGAAGTGAAACAGGAACTCTGGATTGCAGGGTCAGTTCTAAATAAGAGCATTCAGCCTGGCCAGGTCTAGGTCCCATGAACAGCTCCTCACTAATGAACATAATTTTCTCCAAATATCCTGTTGACCTACTTACGATTGGGTTTTCTCTGGATCTCTTTTCACCTAGCTATGACCAGAGCCATCATTCTCTATTATGAGGCCCCTGGACCCAACATACACAAATACCACATAGTGAACTTCAGGTTCTCTGTAGCTTACTTACTCTCAGCATTGTGGGAAAATAAGTGTTTAATTGTTTTAAACAGATTTCATGACAGCTTTGCATTGCCATAGGCTAACTTGTATAAATGAATATGTAAAATCACCTGAATTTTCAGATACTGTGCTTTTGGCCAATGTGGAAAAGCATGGAAAATTTGTCTTCTAGACATCTCCGTATTTTTTAAAATTTTATTTACATTTATTTTATGCTTAATTTATTCCCATACCATAAGTTTTTGTTTCTTCAATTTCTTCTGGGATATCTTTTTCTTCTGTGCAATTTTCTCCTCTGATTTAGGAACAATTTGTCCCTTTTCAGTAAGGATCATCTCAATAAGGCAGGGGGAGCTCATGTATGGATTAATCCAGCCATGAGATCTATAAGTACAGCTACACATCTTGGGTGTTTTTTTCACCTAGACATATTCAATAACCAGAGAATCTACATCTAAACCCTTAAGTTCAACATTGCTTTCTGCATTTTTAAGTATGTGCAGCAAAAATTCAGCACTCTTTTTGGGCCACTGACCCTGTGTCCAGCCCCACTGTTTGGCCTGTGCACACCTACCAACTCCACCATGGTAACACCGGAATGGCACACATTGCCTCTTTAATGTGACATCCTTCAGATACTTGGTGGCCTTTCGGATATGCATACCCTTGATGGCCTGGGCAGTTTCACCTGTGTTCTTAAAGTGAACGTTAAGATTTGAGCATCTTGATTTGTAAGATTTTGTGGGGTTTTCTGGGTCGAGAGAGTTTTCACATGTATCCTCAAGCTTCTCACAGGAAGAGGTATCATCTCATATTTTTAAAGTTAAATTTAGTTTGAAGAAGATCATGATGCAAAATGTAAACTCTGTGAGGTTATTTGCCCAAAGGCTGATAAAAGTGCATGTATTCAGAAGTTGAATTATTATATAGGCATGGCCATCACTGTTAAAAGCTGAGACAAATGTCTTATGTGATCACTACCCTGGATGTGGGTGGGGACTGTGTGATTGTTCTGAGGGAAACACTACCTTGAATAATGTCGTCTTCACAAATTAGAATGAGTTTCTGCGATCTGACCTCATAAAAATCAGCAGTCATGTGGGTTATGATCTGGACTCTGTGACAGACTCTCACAATTATGGGATGTTTCCTATACACATGACAGTGAACTATATTTCAGAATCTTTCTTTTCTGACTCTTCTATCCTCTGACACATGGATTCCAGAACCTTTTGTCATGGAGCTACATCTCAAGAAGGTCTTGGCTTAGAAGATACTGCATATTGAGGAATGTTTTTAAGGAAAAGGCCTTAAAACTCATTGACTTGGGCTCCCTCACATTGAAAACTACATTTAAATGTAATGGATGCTAGTTTGTAGGTTCTTACAGTGTCTCAGTCCAGATATATTATGGTAAGTGCATAATGTATTGAGATACTTAAGAGTTTCCCATTAATGCATAGTAATTTTCTACTTTAATAACCTCAAAACCATTAGCTCAGAGCTTCCCTGATTCATGAGTGTGACATAAGGTCTCTTGTTCTTGGGAATACCACCAGGCTGAAATCAAGGTGCTGGCTAAAGTGTCCACATCATCTGAGCCTTAGGGTTCTCTACAAAGCTCCTTGGCATTGCTAGAGGAGGTTTGCTCATGGTTGTGGTACTGAGTTTCCATTTCTTTGTTAGCTGTTGACCAGAACCTCTCTCAGTTGTTGGGAGCCACCCTCAGATGCCTGCCATGCATCCCAGGTCGCAATACAGTGGTTACTAGGAAGTCAAAGCCTGGAGAAAGAATTTCATTCTAGGTTGTGAGGACTGAGTCTCTTATAAGGTAGTGTTTCCATAAAAATGAACTCATACTCTCCCTCCATGTACAAGGCAGTGACCACACAGAGCATTTATTTCAGGGCTCATATAAGATGGATTTCTGACTATCATACAACATAGATTTATGAGTCTTATCTGGACTTAAAGTACAAAAAATTGGGGAGGAGCAAGAATCTTCTGAGTCAGAGAACCCTTTAGATATCTATATTATTGACTGACTTCATAAGGTTGAAAGAGACAGAGAGAGAGAGAGGGAGAGAGGGAGAGAGAGAGAGAGAGAGAGAGAGAGAGAGAGAGAGAGAGAGAGAGAGAGAATCAGATACTGAGTACTCCTTAATTTTTATGCTTTTGCATATTATCTTGCCATTTATCCATGGGTTCATTCATTCAACTGAGTATATACTATGTACCAGGCACTATTGTTGATGTTGAAATCATAGCATTTAGCAAAACTGATCATATATAGTCTCCAGGAAAACCCATGTCTTCACAGCCTTATAGCTGTATAAGCTTTCTCTTTACCTGTGGTGATAAATATGAACACCACTCTGAAGAAGGAGACCTGTATTCTCCCAAACAGTAACCATTAACCCCTCAAAATATAGTAATACCTCAGCTCATAAATGCTTTTTCGCAAACACTCTGGTTTGAAAATAAAAGCATTTGGGAAAATTTTGCTTCATTTACAGACTCTACATTGGGAAACAAACAGGACCACAGCCACCTTCCCCACACAAACACAAAAGCAGCCATTGTCCCCAAGAATGTAGAACAAGTTAAGTTAGTCAAACATGGTGCCACCATAAATGGTATTTTACCTTATAATTCAGGTAACACTAATATGATTTAAATTAATACCTTTTGCATTGTCCAAGACCAGGTACCAATTCTCACCAAATTGGATTATCACACCTTTGAGACAATTTCTAAAAGAAAAACAAATCACATTCTGAAAATTAAACACAACTACATATTTCAAATAACCAACTTTCAAAAATTATTAACATACCTTGGAGAAAATTCTCAAACTTAATCACTAATGTTTCATTTAAACAGGAATATGACTACTCTAATACTGTTTCAAAAGCTTATTCTTTCTCTCAGAGAATTATTAAAGGAAGTAAAAAGACAAATTAGTCTCCCTGTCTGTGAAGTTGCACTTAAGTGTTAACAAGGAATTGGAGATTCCATGAAAGGAAGTTTGCAGTCACTCTGACCGCCTCATGCTTCAGTTACAAAACAGTGAATGTTATTGCTACATACAACTCAGTTCCATGGAGTACTTCGCTAAGAACAAGTGTTACCTCCAATATTGTTTTGCATTCTAATTCAGTCCCACTGTGATTCTTATAAATAGAGAGAAATTGAAGTTTGCAGAAGAAATATTTTCAAGGGAGTTAAGTAATGAATTGCTAGATTCATTTAAGACAAATCTTATTCTATGCATAATACACAAGATAGTCATTGACTCATTAAATTCAGCCATGTAAATATTCCCAAGTAGCATTGCTGCTGCAAAATAAAATTTGTTATTTTGCTCTTGCTGCCCAAGGTTATATTTATCATCTTAAGATTACATTTAAATAATGAATCTTCCATCTGGTTCCTTCTTTTGCTCATTTGAATTCCAGCTTTTATTTATTCATTTCTTTAAATGTGTACAACTTGTGAATGTATTTTATTTAATCCATGAAAGATCTTTGACATATCTTATTAATGTTTAAATTTGATTAAAAATATCCAAGACTTTAATAAATATGTGTAGATCAGGAAACTGGTGGGGAAATATGTATTTTTTTTCATATAAGGACCAAATTATGCCTCCATGATACCAACATCCCCAAGGGTATCAAGGGTAGTATATCAAGTCACTTTGCCAAAATATTTTAGTAGATAACAGTGCAAGTAATAAAATAGATCAATAAGTATTTGGCCAATTTTCAGAAGAAATAAAAAAGCATATAATGATCCTAATGAAACACACATTCAGTGAGTCTACAGAAGATACTAATGAAAAGCTAGTGGAGTTCATAAAAAGTTCATGGACATTAAAAATATAATTGAAAGTGTGCACAGTGAGAACAAGCAATGTGAGGACAGAATGTCAGATTGGGAAGACAGGGCTGTGGTTGGTGATCAGCTAATGACACCTTAGAAACAAGAGGCTCTAAAAAGTAAATCTAATAATTTCAAGGTGCAACTAACTGTGAAGTAGGATAATCTAAGATTACTTGGAATTATTGAGAAATAAGATTG
>NW_004524696.1:5693800-5705024 GCF_000260255.1 Octodon degus | reverse complement strand
TGAGCTGGCCTCTCTCTCTCTCTCTCTCTCTCTCTCTCTCTCTCTCTCTCTCTCAAATAAATAAATAAATAAAATTTAAAAAAAAAAGAGAGAAATAAGATTGCACAAAGGGTATAAAATCTTGATTACAGAAGTAATAACAAAGTTTCCAAATCTGCAAAAAAAAAAAAAAAAATTGACATACACATCAGTGAGGCACACAGAACTCCAAAATTCTATGATCAAAAAATAATTATACCACTATACATCATAGTCAAAATACCAGCAATCCAACACATGAATAGAAGCTTAACAGCTTTCATAAAAAACAAATAAATCACAAATAGAGGAAAATGCACTATATTTACAGTAGACTTCTTAAGACAAATGTTAAAGACAGAGAGAGCTAACAGCAAGTGGTTTAAACCCTAAGAGAAAACAATTTCCAAACCATATTGCTACTTTCCAAAAACCTATCTTTCAAAATGACTTGATAAACAAGACATTTCCATGATAAATAGCATCTAAGAAATTCATGGCAATCAAACTAGCACTCCAAAAAATTCTTAAGGATATCCTATAAAGAGACAATAAAGTTAACAATGTCAAATGGTCCAATAGAATGAATTAATCAGACATCACAACTAATCAACTAGAAGCAAGAAAAACAATCAACAGCAACAAAGCAGTACAATGACAGGAAAATATTAATACCTATTGGTTAGAACTATCAATGTGAATGGCCTCAATTTACCAATCAAAAGCAACAGATCATAAAACAAACTCTAACAGTGTACTATACACAGAACACATATTTAGCCTAAAAAGAAACTGACAGAAAAAATAAATCAAAGGGTAAAAAACATTACGTGCAATGAAACCTGAAAACAAGCAGAAATAGCTATCTTGCTTTCAGACAAATTGGACTTCAAGCCAGAACTGGTAAGAAAATCCAATCAGGGCTATAATATATTCATTAAGGGACTATTCACCAGAAGGAGGTAACAATTACAAACCAGTGTGCACTAAACAATTGCAACTAACTTCATACACAAAGCACTACTGGTCATAAACATCAAATAAACATCAATGCAATTATAGTGAGAGGCCTCAATACCTCGTCATCCCAAATACACAGATAAATTAGGCCAAAATTCAACAAAGAAATATGAAAGTTGGACTAAATCTTCAAAGGAATGGACTTAATAAATATCTATCTTCAGAGTGTCATTTCCAAGAACAACAGAATTTATATTCTTGAGGGGTTGGGAAGATAGCTCAGTAGAATAAGCTCCTATCGGGCAAGTGCAGGATCCTGAGTTCAATCCCCAGTACTGCAAAAACAAAACAAACAAACAAAAAACCAGAATACATATTCTTTTGGGAAGAGTATTGGTCAGGCTCCAAAAGAAACCACATATCAGCAAAGAAAAATATGCTTAAGTAACTTCAAAAAGAATTGGAAACATAACATGCATATTGTCAGGCCATAGTGCAATGAAACTAGAAATCAGTGGTAAAATACCCACAAGATTATGCAAATGCATGGGAATTAAATAATGTATTCTTGAAAAATAAATCTATAACCAAAGAAATTCAAAAAGATACAAGACAGTTTCTAGATAATGTCAGCACAACATACTTGAACTTACGGGACACAATGAAAGTAGACCTACAAAGGAGATTTATAGCTGTGAATATTCACATCAGAAAAATGAAGTAAGATAATTTGAAGATAACATTATATAATACAGCAACCATTGTTTAATTTCTATTACTTCGTGTAGTGAAATTTTGTATCATTGCTAATGTTTTTTTAATTAGTATTTTTTGTTCTTAAAAATACAAATAAATAAACTAATGATATACCTGAAGGGGTTCAAAAAATAAGAACAACCCAAATCCAAAGCTAATACTAGAAAGGAAATGAACAAAATGGAAACTAAAACACAGTATAAAGGATCAATGAGTCAGAAAAGCTGGTTTTTTAAAAGAATAAAGAAAGTATGCCAACACTTAGCAAATCTCACCCAAAAACGAGTGAACAGACACAAATCAAACAGTAGTAAAATATGAAATCACAATAGACACTACCCAAATTCAGAAGATTAGTCACTATTTACAAACTTTACACCAATAATTTAGAGAACTAGGAAGAAATTGAGAGATTCCTAGATACATATGAATTAACGAAATTGAGCCAAGAAGACTTAAAATTCTGAATAATCTATTAACAGGAAATGAAACGGAAGCAATAATAAAAATTAACCAGCTCAGAAATTGCCTGGACATAATGTCTTCACTGCCAAATTCTACAAGAAAGTCAAGGATGATCTAAAAGCAATGCTCCTCAAACTAATGAAATGGAAATCTACCACCACAGCCATTCTGGAAAGTAATGTTACTCTAATTCCAAACTCAGACATGGATCCAACCACAAAAGACAACTACAGCCCAGTTATTCTAATGAACATAGACGCAAAAATCTTTGAACAGCTATTTTCCCAAAAGTATCAGAGTCACCATATTATAACAATGCACACCCATGTTTGTAGCTGCACAATTTATAATAGCTAAATATTGGAAGTCATCTATATATCCATCAACCAATGAATGGAAAAAGAAAATAAGGTATGTATACCCAATTGGGTAGTATGCTATCATAAAGATAAATCTGAGTAATTTGTGGAAAAATAGTTGTATCTTGATACCATATAGCTAAGTGAAATAGACTAGATTCACAAACCTACAATCACATGGATTCTCTTTTATGAAAAACCCAAAATATGCATAAAGAGCAAAATAAAAGGTGGATACTAGGAAATCTGGAGATCAAGAGGTAAAGGGGTGGGTGAGGGACATGAAGGGAAGGGGATATAAAAATGGAAATAGAGGTTTTACAAATGGGAAATAGATCCACAGTTGGAAAGACTGGGGAGGAATGGGTAGGACTGGCAGGGGGTGAATACAGCCTTGGCATGTGTTGTGTACATACACCCACTCCCCAGGATAGATGTAGTCATTATGTATTGAAAGCATGTATTAATAAAAAGAGTGCCAAATATCTTCTGGCTATAAAGTGAGTGGTCCTGCATAGTGAGACCCTGTACAAAAGGCATAATTTTAAAAAAGAAAAGAAAGTGAACAGTCCACTCTCAATCATAAACAGACCAAATTGAGGAACAAACATTATTGGTCAACAATGAACTAGCTACTTTAACAGACCAATTCTTAGGTTGAAATAATTTTTCTAATCTCAGATTCAGCATTAAAGCCTACCTACTTGATGGTTTCTCTGAATATTTATTTGTGCTTTATTTTCTTATAAACAGCTAATTAAGTTTCCTTAGATATCGATTCTTGATTTTCTATTCCTGGCTCTTAGGTGGTATTGTTTTGGTGGCCACTTAATGGTTTCCATTAAGAGAGAATCCCAGACTATTACTTTGGTTCACAAGAATTAGCTGAAACAAAGATTAATGAGCCACATGTTTCATCATGCATTTCTAACTTTTTTATGTATTTTCAATTTGTTTCTTGTGCATTTGATATTATTAGAAAGACCCTATGTCTTTCTCACACATACCCACATATAGACTACACGACTGTGTTCCTGTGAACATGATGCTTTAATATATTTGTATTATGTGGACAGATTGTAAAATGCTACTAAATTTCTTTCTTTTTTTTGTTTTTTGCATTGTTGGAAGTAATCTCTTTTATTCATAGTTAACTCATTGTAGATGTTAGCCTTATACCAAGTGCCTTCAGGGCAACAAAAAATTACCGATAAATGAGAACTATGCATTTAGCTATGTTGACACAAAACTAACCAGCATAGGGCAAATACCTAGAGTCATGCATTTTGGTCCCTGTGTAGCTCTGGGAAAACCAAAACCTTCTGGATCAATTTCTTTTCAGGAGTGGCCAGAGCGATACCATCATTTCAACCCACCAAAGTAGCATCATGGATAAGCACATAAGGAGTGTAGCAAAACAGCTATACTTTTGCAGGTAAAGAATGCACCCTTAAATAGAAATAATGTCTGCAATTATGATAGAGGGATTTCTTTCTGCAACATCCCATAATTATTTGAAAATCGAATTGAATAATCTTAGACTGAATCTTTTAGGACAACAGATTATGAGCTCTTCAAATAAACTTCAGTGAAAATCATCAGTCTGTCTGTAGCAGAAAATGCCACCCCGCAGCCAGTGTACTCCAGCGTGGTGGACTGACCACTGGTGGTCAGTTTGTAGTACCCAGTTGAACTGAACTAGTATGGAAGGCTAATCTGAGGATTGTTGCCAGCAGCATTAGAGACCGAACAGGAAGCCTTGCTTCCTGTGCTCAGGCTTGTGGAGCAGTCTGTTGCTCTGGCTTTTCTGATGGGAACTCAGCTTTTCCCATCATTGGAGGAGCTCAGGACCTCACTGCTGCTGTGAATGACTGTGGTACCTTTCAGGGGAGCTCTTGTTCTTACCTTGAGCATTGCTTCCTGGCTCCAGCGCAGATCCCTCAACCTGCTGGCATGGATCCTGCAGCCCACTGGCACAGACTTTCTAGTTTCCACCAGTGACATTGGAGCCCTCCCAGGGCAGATCCTTGAAGGGACATCTAGACAGAAGCCATAACAACAGGCGTGCCCGATCACACCCAGCTGTGAAGTTTATTTTTAAAACTAGGTATTTAATAGTATTAGAAAGTACTTACTAATTTTTCCAAGTGTGATAAAGGAATCAGGGTTATGTACACAAATTATATTATAGTGATATGTCACTATAATATGAACATGCAAAAATATTAATAGCTGTTCAGATGAGTGACAAATATGTACATGTATTCATCATATTATTGTCCCTACTCTTTTTTTGGAGCAGAGTGTTGGAGATTGAACCCAGGACCTCACACATGGTAAAAATACTCTACCACTGAGCTTTAGGTCATCCTCCTCTATACTCTCTGAATGTTTTCATAATGAAAAGTAAAGTACAAGAAAGCAATTCACTTTCTTTCTGTTCCTCAGCTCTTAGGACATCCTGTCTCTAGGCATGCACCTATTCATTCACTTGTCTCGGATCTAATCCCATCTCAGATTGACCCTACCAGAGCATTTCCATTCTCTCTTGATACTTACTGTAACATTTTCAAGGAGGAAAATCATGACCATGTTAATATCTCTTAAAAAGGCATAAAGCCTGTCCTAAGTAGGTCACTAAATGACACAGGAAGTTGACTGAGATAGAGATACAGATGCTTACCAGGGTCTTGATATTTTCATTCAAACTATTACTAAAATTTCAAGTTCTGTGTGTGTTGGGTCTTGGTTAAAAAATAAAATATTCAGGGCCAGTAGGATAGCTCAGCAAACTAAGCTACTGCTTAGGCAAGCACAGGGACCAGGCTATCCATCCCCAGATGGCATGCCCACCGGACCTGCCCCTGGGCACCCTGAGCTGGCCACTGAGACTGGATGTGGTGGCACATGTCTATAATCCCAGCACTGTGGAGGCTGAAAACAAGATAATTACAAGGCTGAGCTGTGTAGTGAGATCCTGTACCAAATACTTAAAATAAATGAATACTCACTTAAGCAGAAAACTATCAATTCAATGCCTCATAGGAGCTTAAATGATCAGATCCCAAGGTCAGTGGAGGTCATGAGACACTGGAGGATTTTTCCTTCCTCCACTTGGTCACTATGGAAGCCAGTGATCTGGGGCCAGACAGAATTGCATGATTTGACTGAATTGATAGCTCCAGCACACTCACGCCTGGTTTCTCTAATGCTTTCACACCTAGTGCTCTGAAGTAAGCAGCTCAACATTATTAACTTACTTGAGGAACAAAGAGAGCTATGCACTAGAGTGTGTCCCAGAACCTATACTTCCAATTACTAGATGAGGATAGAGCCTTAGGAGGTGTGAAACAGTGTAGTAAGGATCAGACTCCTCTCTGACAAATTTCATGGCCCTATACAAAAAGGAAGTTCCTTCCTCCTCCCTCTCCTCTTTGTTTTCCTCTTCCTCCACTTCCTCCTCCTTCTTCTTCTACTATCTCTTTATAGCATCTTTATTTTATCTCTGTCTCTTCCTCAATTCCTTATATGAGGCCACAAGGGAAAGGCAACCATTTGTAATACAGAAAGGGGCTTTCACTGGAAAGTGAATCTTTGGCATCTCCACCTTGGTCTCTCAAGCTCCAGGGTTCACAGAAGTCAATGTGGATAAGCCCCTCATCCATCGCACTTTTTCACAGACTCCTAAGCCAACTCAGACAACAGTTAGAGGTGTAGAGTTTCTGGGCCAAGCGCAGTTCTTTACCTACTGCTACCTCACCCTAAAAATATTTTTTCAAGAAATTTCAGAAACATATCTGCTTTTCTGGCTTGGATTACTTTTTTCTGGCCGTTCAGAAAGTTGGTAACATTTATAATGAAAAATGCAAGAGATATTGCGATAAAAGTTAGAAAATTATAACATTTTTATTGAGCTCAAAAGCTGTAAAATTTCAGCAGTACACAGTCTATCCTAAGCATACCTGTGACACCTCTTCTCCCTGACTGGCAAAGATGGAGTGTGCTGTGGGTGATTCTTTAGGAGACTTTCAGGATACTGTATGTGTATTGGACTACAAGGGTGTATTTTTATTTTTAGGGAAGGACTAAAGCTACTTGTAGCTAACAGATTTCCTTTTTAAAATCATTTTCATGTGTCTTAACACTAAACACAATCAAAATTTTATGCAAAGTTTCTTTCAACTTTGAACACATAAAATTGTATTATGCAAAAATAAAATGATTTAGCATTTGCATGGAATATTTAATTTCCTGTAATTGGCAGGATGATGGGTAAAAAGGTAGGAATAAAGAGAAATTTCTTTTCTAAGACAAATAGTAGACAAACTCCAAGGAGCATGAGAATATACTCTGAGGTACTAAAGTAACTAAAATTTGTAAATGAACTCGATGAGGCACTTTGCGGTATTTTCTTTTGTACAGTTATGGACTTAAACACCGTTCTATATATAAAAGAGCATATCTTCACCTCTCTAAGTTCAAGTAGAGAGGGGCATTGGCTTTTTTTTTTTTTTTTCGGAACCGGGGATTGAACTCAGGCCCTTGTGCTTGCCAGGGAAGCGCTTATTCCACTGAGCCATCTCCATGGCCCATTTGGCTTTTTTTAATGTGTTCTTCACAATGACCTTGTGATATCACTTCAAAAACTAGGGTATGATGAAATTAAATCATCATTTTGGTCTAATAAGAAATTTCTTTTTAATTCTCTTTCAGGCACTTTAGTGTTCAACATTTAACAGTAAGTAGAATACACAACTACTAATTGAAAATAGAGCACCATTCAGTGATTGACGTCATCAAATGAGCTTTTCTCCTCTATTTGGAATCTTAAATGATAAATGGAGGTCTACTCCATTAAAGTGTCAAAATCCCTAGCCATTGAGATGGATACAATAATGCCAAGGAACTTTTTCCTCTTTATAATGGGCTATATTAATAAAAATCCATGAGAGTAATAAGATTTTGAAAACTGGATATGTTTTTCTAAGTAAATAATTAAGATTTTTGTTCCAGACCTTTAATAATGCCATCCCTACCTGGGAAAACTGCATGATCTGGCCCTCTGTTCTATAGTTTTCTACTACTCACCAATAAAACCCATGACCCCAATCTCAACTAAGACTTCTGCAGCTCTCCTCAGACCTTTTCTTCACTTTTGCATGGTGTTTGTGCTGTTGCTTTGTCTCCATACTTGAGCAGTGTTATATTTATTTGGATTTTGCCCCAGGCCATAGTTATATTGGTCTGACTACTTCAGCACCCAGGGTCCTGCCACCATCACATTAGCCCATAATCTCACACCTAAGTTCCTGGACTGGATGTGCACATGCATCTTCCCGGTAGCACGGCAGAGAACCCTGCACTAACCCTGAGTGTGTAAGCCTAAGCTCCTAACAAATACAGGCAGACAGCTGACAGAACAGGTCTAGAGACCACACTTAGAGAGCCACAAGCTTCAGTTGGCTCCAACTTCAAATGCTAACTCAGTTACATCTCAGAAGAGTTCTTTGATTTCCCGAGAAGGACGTGACTCCCAGGAGCTGTACTTAAGGTTCTGTACTTTTTCATCATCACACTGTCATTGGCAAACACACAGTAGGAAATATGTGATGAATATTATTCCCAACTTTCCAAAGCTATAAGTTCAGCTGTCAGTCTGTGTGTATTTTTTTCATAGATTCATCCAAGGTTTAATGCAGAGACACTTAACAAATGTAAGCTTCATTTTTGTTAAATGTCCCATTTCTACTAAGTTGTTTTCAATAATAAATAATACTGTTATAAATGTGTTTTACTTTGCATCTTAATTTGCCTCAGGTTTTGTGTGAATCCTACTCATTTTATGGTAAGTAAAGTGCTTTATGAAATGAAATGTGGCTCTTCCTATTGCCAACCCAAAAAGCAATTAATGATTTGCCACACTACATTTGTGTCTTACATTTGTGTCCATCTTTGAACTTTCTGGCCTGGCCAAATCATATACCCAGCTCCTGGACATAAGAACCTGGAGAGTCTGGGATACTCAGGGTCAAGAGCAACACACTAATCTCTTAAATGTGGCTTACATTGCGTGGTTACTTAGCTTTATTTTCTCTAGGACTTGATTTTGAATTATTCATTAATTATGTCACTTAAATTATATTCTGTTTTGCTAAATTTCTTACCAATTCAGAATACATTTCCTAAAGAAATGACCACACCAGAAGAGGGAATCTGCAAATCCATGTATTGGTGTCAAGGGGAATAGAATGAGGACATGCTTTTTGATAGCTCTCCAGCATACTCTATCTTTTCAAAGTCCTGTTATGGTTTGTGTCTAGTTGTCCCCACAAAGCCTCATGCAGTCATGGAGTAGACTTTTAGAGTTTTTGATTAACTCATGATCCACTGGGATTATGGGTGTGAGTACTACACCCAGCCTGAGGCAGATGGCCTGAATGCAATTTAAGGGAGACAGACTTGCTCTCCATAGCCATTGTTGCTGCTGCTCCTCCCATTTGCTCTTACTCATTGCTGTAGTTGACATGAAAGGTTGCCCTCTGCCGTGAGGCATTATGCCTTGGAGCCAGCTGAGTATGGACTGTAACCTCTAGTAACTTTGAGCTAAATAAATCTTTCCTTCCATCACTTTGGGTGTCAGGTATTTGTCTCAGCAATGAGAGAAGAATAACTGAGACAGTTCTCATTCATGGTTTTTGCTTTCTTAACTCCTGTATGCTAGAAATCCTTGCAAGCTAAACTTGACTAATTTCCCTGAGAAGTCCTCTGTGGCCTGGAGGGTGAAAATATTTACTCCCAAGTTGCCATGAAATGGTCTCATAAAGTAATAAGACAAACTAAAGTTCAATTTCTTATTGATAGGAAACAACCTTATTAATTTATTTTTCGGAACCTGGGACTGAACTCAGACCCTTGCACTTGCCAGTGAAGTGCTTATTCTACTGAGCCATCCCCCCCGCCCCGCTGTTATACTTCATATCTTCACTTTTTAATTATGCATGTTTGTAGGACATGCACTTTACAATCATCTTGGGGAATGGGTACACAAACATAATATAATTGGTTCTTTTTTGTAAATCACTGATTTACTTACTTACTTACTTACTTACTTACTTACTTATGTATTTGGTACAAGGTTTCACTACACAGCTCCAACTCACAGTGATCCTCTTGTCTTAGCCTCCCCAGTGCTGGAATTACAAACGTGTGCCACCATGCCTGCGGTTCTAGGGCCCGCATGGTGTGCAGTACTGGGGATCAAATTGGGTTCTTGTGTTTGCCAGACAGGCATTTAGACCTCTGAGCTATCTCTCCAGCCCACTTGGTTTCTTTTTATAATCCCCTTTCCCCTCCCTCTAATCTTCCTCCCTGCTCCCTCAAATATCCTTTATTTTTGTACTTGATCATATTATTAATCATATCTCCCATTTATAACCTGTAGTGTTTACATTCACTGAGGTTGTTACATTCTTGTACACAGGTACCTTTTTTCTCACCTCCCCTTCTCCACCACCTCTTCTCACATCCATGAGCTTTTGGACCCCTTCCCATTTGAAAAAGCCCAATCCCCTTGGCTCCTTTTCTTCATCCTTTGCTGTGTTCTTGGTTTGTATTTTGCCTTGCTCAAATGAAAGATGCTGTACAGCATTTAAATTTGTGTGCCTGGTTTATTCACTCAACATTGTATTGTCCAGGTGCACCAGTTTTCCTTAAAATGTTTCTAATCTGTATTTCTCTATGGCTGAATAGTATTCCATTATATACAGATAACAGATTCTGTTTATCCATTCTTTTGTTGATGGGTACACAGGCTGCTGCTTATAGAATTTAGCTACTATGAATGGTGCTGCTATAAACATTGGGATGCATGCATTTCTATAGTATAATGTCTTTATCTCTTTGGAGCAGATACCTACAGGGGAGATAATGGGTCATATGGACTTTCTGTTTCTAGGAGCGTTTTTTATTTTAATTTTTTTTAAATTTATTTGAGAGAGAGAGAGAGAGAGAGAGAGAGAGAGAGAGAGAGAGGTGTGTGTGTGTGTGTGTGTGTGGCCAGCTCAGCCCACCAGGGGGCGGGGCTGGCTGGCATGTGGTGCTGGGGGATTGAACCGCGGTCCCTGATGCTTTGCTGAGCTTGTTTTAAGTAGGTGCTTTAGACCACTGAGCCATCTCTCCTGCCCCTCGTTTTTTATTTTAATTTTCCATACTGATTTCCATAATCATAATACAGAATTTTAGTGACATTTTTGTGTTTCTCTAATGGCCAGGTATGTCGAACATCTTTTCATCTATATTTTTTGCCATTTGCATTTCTTCCTTTCCCATTTCACCGCTCATTATTTGACTAGATCTTCTATTTATGTGATTTGGTTTTACAATTTGTTGATATATTCCAGCTATTAGTGCTCTGTCTGAGAAATAGTTGGTAAAAGTTTCTTCCCCTCTCTAGGTTATCTCTTCACTGTACTAATAGATTCCTTTTCTGCAGGAACTTTTTAAATTGACATAATAATAGTATTCACTGATATCTTCATGTTTTAGCACAGTGTGTCTTATGAGTACAACACTTGACCTTATCATGGCATACTGTTTTTTTTTTTTGGTTTTTTTTTTTTTTTTTTTTTTTTTTTTTTTTTTTATTCGGGCCTTCTCTTACAGTGTGT
>NW_004524696.1:5689878-5693700 GCF_000260255.1 Octodon degus | reverse complement strand
GAACTCAGGCCCTTGCACTTGCCAGGGAAGCGCTTATTCCACTGAGCCATCTCCCCAGCCCCTTCATTGCATATGTTGGCTAAATCACACACTATTCGCCAAGTATTCACTGGGGATAGCCAACAAGAAATAGGATCTCAGTATATATTAGATTAATGCTTGAAAATGTAAAAGTGACAGGACAAAAAAAATTTTGTAGGGCTCATAGAAAAAAGAATTTTTAAATTTTGAATATGCTAGAAATGTATGGATTTTTCCCACATAAAAATTTTTGTAAACTTTTATTTGTGCCTAGATAGACTTCAAAATTTGGGTAAAAACATAGAACAGATATCAATCTGCTCATGACAATGTTCCTAGCTCATTGTTATCACTTATTTTCCTTCCTCTTAGAGAGTAAGAGTAAAGTTACATTATTGTTTGTCTTCAAGTAATAAATATGTTTTGTATCCACAAACGTCATCAATCAAGAATAATTCCACTCTTATCAACATACCCTATCCAAAGAATGCTTCAATATATTCAATTTTTCTCTCTAAATAAATTAAAGTAATATGCTCATGAGTAATAAGATTTTCACATTTTATTGGCCCTTGAAAGTTTCTAAGGATAATAAGAGATAAGTATTCTCTTTCTGAAATCACCTAATCAAATGAGAAGCAGTAGTACAACACTGGAGAGGGCTCGCGATGTGTGGTTCTGGCCATAAAACAGAGCAAGTCACATGGCTGTTACTTCACCAATAAGAATAAGCCAGAGGCCAAAGGGTGAAAGTACAGCTGTAGGTGGTTTCTGCTCCAAGAGTGCTTATTGACATTTCCTTTGTTAGAGCCATATCCTTCACAGCCTGCACAGATCCTGAGCACACTGGTGGACTGTGAGAAGGGGCGTGCCGGGGAGATGTGCCACGCTGTGCCTTCCTGCTGGTTTCAACTACTCCTCCAGCATGGCTGGTAAGCTTGGTCAGGTTCACATCCTTTGCTGTGGATCCCCTCCAAGCCTCTCCTTCCCTGTTGCTGTCTTTTCTCCCTGGAGTTTGCACATCAATTCTCCCTTTTCTCCAAGGCTTTTTCCTTGAGATCCATAATTTGCCTAATTTGGCTTTGAATTTTCAGTACTCCAGTCTCAGCCTCCCAATCAGCTGATGTTACAGTTTTGTCACAATCATTGCACCCAACCATAATGTTCTTTTCACACTTCCCTCAGCAGGACTTTTATGAAAAGGAAGACAGACATCCTTAGCAGGAATGCTCACAGCCTTCCACAACCTGCTACTCCCTCCTCTTCAGTTATTTCTGACCTGTGCCTCTCTCCATGAGTCTTGGCATTCAGTGTTAGCTTCTTTCTACCCTTGGAATGGACCACCTTTATGTCTTCCTTGGAGAATTGCACATGCCCAAGTCACACAATTAATTTCCTCCAGTTAAATAAATTTGTATTTTACAATAAAAATCTACTTCCTAGAAAATTCAGAGACACAGTCCTAGCGCAGGTCCAGTGAGTGTGCGGGAGAGCTTCTGGCTACCCTGCGACAGGGGACCTACTACTGGTCCCAGCCCAGGTGCAGTGTGGGTGAGACCCTCTCCCACCCCCTTAGGACACCCCCCACGACTCCGCAGCACCTCCCCCACCCTGCCCGCTGAGTAGGAATTTCTGCCGCATTCTGGGAACACCCAGATCCAGTCCTAGCCCAGGCTCAGTGAGTGGGTGGAAGAGCTGCCTCTCCCCCCTACTCCACCTTGTCACCTACAGGCTCAGCTCAGGCCTGACATACAGGCCTGGAGTGAAAACCTGCAGCTGCATTCCCTGGAGAGAATGTAGAGGATAGAACCACCCAGTCAGTCCAGGAGCAGAACATCTTGCCAGTGGGGCAAAAAAGGTTCATGCCCAAGGGCAGCAGCAGGAAGGAGCTGAGCACAGCTGCCAGACCCAACAGAGGCACAGCTGGATAAATCCAAACTTTGTAGATCTGCACCTGAACTTCAGTACGTGTGAAGATTATAACTGCAACAAAGATCTACAACAAAGGTCAGAAGACAGTGTTACACAAAATGATGAGAAGGAACAAAATGCAACCTCAGAATCCAAGCCCACCCATAACAAGTGCAGAGGACACTAACACAGACCAAATTGGGAATCACACAGCTGAAAGCAATGAAGCAACGTCTTCTGAAATAAAGAAACAGCTGCAAAAAGGTATAGAGGAACTCAGACTGGAAATAAAAAAGAAATTCCTGAATTAATAACATCTGCACTAAAGAATCAAATGCAGAAAAATATGGAGGAAACCCAGTACCCACACAGAACAAGTGCAGAGGACACTAGCAGACTTCTCTTCACAAACCATGAAGGAAAGAAGAGCATGGAGCAGAGTACTTCAAGTCCTCTATGAAAACAAATTTCAGCCCAGACTACTATACCCTGCAAAACTCTCTTTCAAGTTTGATAGAGAAGAGAAATGCTTTCATGACAAAGAACAGCTAAAGAATTTCGCGATGACAAACCCAACCCTACACAGGTTACTGAAAGATGTTCTAGAGAGGGACCAAAACGATGAGAACTCCACAAATGAGATCAAAAGCAACCAACTAAATAGGGCAAACAATTAAACACAGGAGAAAATGGAGTAAACAATATCAGGTAAATAACATGTCAACCGTAAGTCAATATATCTCAATTCTAACCATCAATGTAAATGGAATCAATTCACCAATTAAGAGAAATAGACTGGCACAGTGGATTAGGAAACAAAAGCCAACAATATGCTGTATACAAGAAACATATTTAACTCATAAAAATATTCATAGGTTGAAAGTCAAAGGATTGAACACAATGCTACAGGCCACAGCAACTCAGAAAAAAGTAGGGGTAGCAATCTTATTCTTAGAAACTCTCAACTTCAAGCCAACAATGATCAAGCAAAATAAAGAAGGCCACTATATACTGGTGAGGGTAAAAATTCAAGAGGAAGAGGTAATACTCATAAATATGTATGCACCAAACATGGGAGCACCCACATATATAAAGCAAATCTTAATGGACATGAAAAATCTAATATCCAATACCAAAATTTTAGCAGGAGACCTTAACACACCCTTATCTCCAAAAGATAGGTCAACCAGACAAAAACATAGCAAAGAAATAATAGAACTGAACCAGAGCTTGAAACAAATGGACTTGGTGGACCTATACAGAGTGTTCCAACCAAACACAGCTGAATATACATTTTTCTCAGCTGTACATGGGTCATTTTCTAAAATAGACCACATGCTGGTTCATAGGTCATGCTTAAGTATATGTAAGAAAACAGAAATTATCCCATGCACACTATCTGACCACAGTGCAATGAAACTGGAAATAAATGACAAAAGAAACCAGAAAAAATTCTTACATACATGGAAATTAAATGACACAATATTCAGCAACCAATGAGGCACAGATGAAATTAAACAGGAAATTAAACAATATCTACAATTCAATGAAAACCCAAGCACAACTTATGGTAATTTATGGGATATGATGAAAGCAGGTCTCAGAGGGAAATTCGTAGCTGTGAACTCACACGTTAGGAAAACAGAATGAGAAAAAACACCCTAATGCTGCATCTTCAAAACTAGAAAGGGAAGAGCAAACCAAACACACAGCCAAAACCAGGATGAAATCATAAATATTAGAGCAGAAATTAATTCAATTGAGACAATGAAAACAATTCAAAGAATTAAAAAAGTAAAAAGCTGGTTCTTTCAAAGATTAAATAAAATCGATAAGTCCCTAGCCAACTTCATCAAAAAGAAGAAAGAAAAATTCAAATACAAGCAATAA
>NW_004524696.1:5675006-5688545 GCF_000260255.1 Octodon degus | reverse complement strand
TTGGAAGACCCAAAAAACTCCACCAAGAAGCTACTAGAATTAATACAGAAATTCAGTAGCATAGCAGGTTATAAAGTCAATATCCAAAAGTCAATAGCATTCCTCTACACAGACAACAAACACACTGAGAGGGAAATTATACAAACAATACCTTTTACAAGAGGACCGAGGAAGTTGAAACACCTTGGATTTAATCTAACTAAAGAAGTCAAAGATCTTTTCAAGGAAAATTACAATACTCTTAAAAAAGAGATAGTAGAGGATTTCAGAAAATGGAAAGATATTCCATGCTCCTGGATAGGAAGAACCAACATAGTGAAGATGGCGATTCTCCCAAAATTGCTGTACACATTGAATGCAATACCTATCAGACTACCACTGACATACCTCACAGACATAGAGAAATCATTCCTAAAATTTATCTGGAACCAGAAAAGACCTAGAATAGCAAGCAATCCTGGGCAATAAAGACAAGGCAGGAGGCATTACAATTTCTGACTGGAAATTGTACTACAGGGCTACTGTCATAAAATCAGCATGGTACTGGCAACAAAATAGACCTGAGGATCCATGGAATAGATTAGAAGATGCTGAAGCCCCTACAAACACACTCAGCCACCATATCTTTGATGAAGGGGCCAAACATACTCACTGGAAGAAAGATAGCCTCTTTGACAAATGGTGCTGGAAAAACTGGCTGTCTATATGCTGAAAACTAAAACTTGACCCAGGTTTATCCCCATGCACTAAACTAAAGTCAAAATGGATTAAAGATCTAAACATTAAAGCAGCTACACTAATTCTCCCAGAAGAGAAATTAGGAGGAACCCTTGAAGACATAGGGGTAAGCAAAGTGTTGATGAACAGAAATCAAATCGCACTGGAAACCATTGAAAGAATTAACAACTGGGACCTGCTCTTACTGAGAAGTTTTTTCACGTCAAATAAATTACCAACAAAGTGAAAAGGCAACCCACAAATTTGGAAAATTCATGACAAATAAATACTCAGACAAAGATCTGCTCTCTACAATTTATAAAGAACTAAAAAACACTAGGGCCCCAAAATTTAAAGACCCAATCCAGAAATGGGCATCTGAGATGAACACATGCTTCTCAGAGGAAGAAATTAAAGAAGCAAATAAATATATGAAAAAATGTTCCACATCACCAGCCATCTGCAAAATGCAAATTAAAACAACATTGAGATATCATCTCACTCCAGAAAGAATATCTATCATAAAGAAATCACCCAACAACAAATGTTGGAGTGGCTGAGGGGAAAAAGGAACCCTTCTCCACTGCTGGTGGGAATGTAGACTGGAACAACCGTTATGGAAATCAGTATGGAGAGTCCTTAAAAAAGTTGGTCTGGAAATCCCATTTAAACCAGCTATTCCTCTACTGGGAATTTTCTTGGAGGATCTGAAAACATCCTATCATAGTGATATATGTATACCTATATTTACAGCAACACAATTTGTGATAGCCAAATCTTGGAAACAACCAAGATGCCCATCACCTGAGAAATGGTTGAAAAAGATGTGGTATTTTTACACAATGGAGTATTATTCAGCTATTAAGAATGATAAACTTGAAGCCTTTATATTGAAATTGGTGGCACTTGATCATATACTCATAAGTGAAATAAACCAGACACACATGTGTAAATGTCATATAGTTTCCCTAGTATAAGAACACAAAAGAAATACAAGTAGAAAGGTATAATACAAGTAAAAGGAAAGCAGGATCTCAAGAACTAACTTATCAAGAGCGGGAAAGGAGAAGGGTTAGGAAACATCACAATGTCAGGACATACAGTCATATGTAGAAGATAGGCAAGGCAATGATCCTGAGAATCTCCAGAAGATTTTTTTAATCTAGTAGTTAATTGGAAAGATTCTCTGCCTGACTAACTGTATATATTTATACCTGTGAACTAAGCAACTGCACTGCAGATGGTAATCTGTAAGAGTATTTATGCTTGGAGTGCCTGTCATTCTGGTCTTCTGAATACTGGCTTCTTGTCATGACATGTCAGTTGCTGCTATGAAGTCTCTCAGGTAGATGGTTATTCAAAAAGAAGGGGGTGATGAATGAAAGCAAAAGACATGGAAAGAAATATTGTGAGACTGTCCTGCTTCAGGGTTGTATATGGTGAGATTTTTGGACTTATGTGTAAACATAAGAAGTATATAATTCTTTATGCCTATTTTTAAAATATATTTTAATTTTTAAATTTTTTTATCATATTCTGTAGGGACTTAAAGTTCAACATATCAATACTTGATGAAAAATACCTGTTCCATGTTATGCCTAACATATTTGATATGCAGACAGATAGTGAGGTTAAGCTTAACAGCCTAAGTTGTAAGCTAATAACAATAAGCTTGTCTTCTAGATGGTTAACAACCTAAGTTTGCACACCAAAATTAGAGAAAAAGGAGGGCTGCAAGGAAAGCCAACATTTTGGCCATAGCCTTCCAAGGTCTATTAAGACTCAGGACATATGAGAACTTGTACTGTAATGTCATGTAACTCGGTACTATCCCAAATTTTCTGATCAAGGAGATTATGGGGCCAAAGAGGAACGTGATCAATGATGTAGAATGTGCCTAAGGAGAGTCACATGGAGAGAAAACATTCTCTCAGGCTTTCACAGTGAGCACATTGGCCAAGCAATGGCTGTGACTCATCCACATGGCTGACACTGACAAAGGTTCTACAATCTGAGTTACAGGATCTCAGGATAAATCCTGAGGGGATTTCACTGACCTTATCAGACCTAAAAGATACAACTCTTGTTGCATAGGTCCTGCTTTACCTTGGTCTTAACCAACCAGAAGAGAAGTATAAAAACGAAATATAAGAAGTAAAGCCATGCTGTTCTGTTGAGCTGTAGGGGACTCAGGTCAACAATTTCTGACATTGCCAGTCAAGTGGAAGACCCAATAGTATTATGGACTACTGAACTCTTTTGGATTATTTTTTCTGAGTTAACACACCTATATTATTCAAATAACGGAAATTAACCAAAAACGGTTATACAGATGAATGTCCATTTTGTATCTTTGTATTCAAAGTGGTTAGGATAGATGTATAGTTACATTCTCTTAGTGAATAAATTGTTCTAATTGTGTTTGTAGATAAGATATTACGTCCTCATCTTGTACAGCAATTAACCACTGGGAGGAATGTATGCAATGTGTTAATTATTGAAACTGTCCTACCAATTTGATTTGAAACTGTCTCATTGGTATTTGTTTGTCAATAAAATTATGGGAAAAAATTTTTAAAAGTAATAAAACAAAAGAAAATTCAATTGGGAGATGTAGCTCCATGTTGTGAATCTCCCTTTTGATTGTCCTTCATAGTATGTTTTCCAGCTTAACTGAACTTAAATGATTATGTGGCTAACACATCACACCCATCATTATACTTGAGCCATGGCTCAGCTTCTGTCCTCACCACTCTCTCAGTAACCAGCTCAATTCAGGGCAACAGTGGCAAACCTGCTCACTGGTGCCACTGTGGGCACACAGAGCTGTCCATCATTATTATCCAAGTTGTCCAGCATCCTCTCAAGTGCTGAACACTGGATAATAATACACATAGAGGCCAGGTGCATGCTCAGAAAGGAGTACCGCTGCCAAGCAAAGATACAGAAGCCATGACTCATTAGTCATGACTCTTCTAAGCTTTGCTTGGCCAGTCAGTGCACTACCAAAAAGGTAGCTCTCTGTCATCTCTATCTCTTTCTTTCTCTCTCTAACCCTAATCTCTCTCTCTCTCTCTCTCTCTCTCTCTCTCTCTCTCTCTCTCTCTCTCTCTCTCTCTTTCTGTATTTAGGACAGTGTCTACAGGGTCTCACTACATAGATTGGACTCATACTGATTTTCCTGTTTTCAGCTTCCCAAGCACTGGGATTACAGGCATGCACTACCATGCCCAGTTTCAATAACCATATCAGCCTGCCATGGGGGAGCAGGGCTGGAACTGCATGCTTGGGACTGATCCCCAGCCCCTGCACTTTGCCGAAGCAGGCGCTTTAGTCCACTGAGTTGTCTGGTCAACCCTTCTCTCTCTTTATCTCTATTCTATCCCTATTCTCTGTATCTCTATCATCTCTATGTCTATTTTTGTATCTCTCTGTCTATCTCTATCTCCCTTTCTACCTATCACTGTTGTATCCCCATCTCTATTCTCTAATCTATCTGTCTGTCTATCTATCTCTATCTCTACCTTACCTCTTTCTATATGGTGAACCCTAGAGTTACATCCAGGATAACAGAAGAAAAACTTGGGTTATGATCAGCATTTTAGTTTTAACTTGTAACCAAAATCTTCAGTTATGGCCCAGATGCCAGCCACTTGTGCTTCCAAGTGGCCTCAGACACAGATTAAACCAATAAAGAGTTCTAGAAGGAACATCACAAAATCGTTTCCTATATGGTACTGATCGAGAAATCCTGGATCACTGTCTCTCTAAGAGCAGAGATCTGCCTGTGTATAGGAGAGAGACCGCATAGAAGAGCCTAAGTCCTCTGTTAACAACCTGAGTTACAATCAGCCCTTGGGAACAAATTGCATTTGTAAGCCAAACCTGTCTCGGTCTCTGTCCCTGTCTCTGTCTCTGTCTCTGTCTCTGTCTCTGTCTCTGACTCTGTCTCTGTCTATATCTGTATCTATATCTCTATCATCTATATCTCTATCATCTATGTTTATATTCTTATAATCTACACCTGTGTATTTGGTTAGGCTCTAATATCTTCATTTTAGTTAACACACGATTTTAGATTTGATTTTTCTTATTAAAAATTAAAATATAATATTTGAGATTTAGCAAAGAGATGCTTTTATTAAGAGACTGAGAGTCTGTTCATGTTGTACTGACCCCCTGGCATATTTAAATCTACAGTATCATATTTAGTTATTTGTGAAGGATTTATGAAAAGATCAAGGGTATAAATATTTCCTTGAAGCCAGTGCATTTATGAGAAACCTCCATGAGGTATAAAATGCGTTTTTAGATGCATTTTTCATAGTAGGCCAAAAGCTGGTGGTCAGTGGAACAATGCCCCCTTGTGCTGGTGGCCAGCAAATTCAACAGGAACCCCAGCTGAGAATCACTGTAGTAGGTTGTTGGCTCAGGCAATATCCAATTCTTTAATGTTAATTAACAGTATTGCTGTGTGGTATATCGAGATAGATATATATTGAGTGCTTTACTTTTTAACTTTGTGTTTTCACACACACAGAATGACTAGAAAAAAAAATCAAAAATGAAAACATAGTGGAAGATTATTCTAAGTGGCCTGAACTGAGTCCTTTGGAGTGATTGAATGAAATGGCAAAGAGCTGTGTATTCTGTGTAGTGAAAGGTGCATACCAAACACATTGAGTCAAATGGCACTTTGACATCAACTACAAAAGTGGAGCTAAACTTAGTGAAACTTAAAGGAAATAATTTCTTGAAGGGAAACTGAAGAAATATCATTCCCAGTATGGTAGTGTTCACAACTGTCTTTCTAAGACAAACCATCTGCTGCCAGCCTTCAAATTTCATTGTGCAAAGCAAAGCACAGTGAGCCCATCCCTGAGGGGGATTTTATCAAAATGGCCATGTTGTCTGGGATTAATTCCCTTTTTTGTGACATCCCAAACAAGGATAAAATTATGCAACACATCTCTGTGATGTGAAGTAGCACAAATACTGTTAAAGATCAAGTCCTGAGCATGGCAAGTGATGTTAGTCAGCATCTCACTACTGACTTAGAAAGGGTAGCCTGATACTTCGTGTGCTTAGTTGAAGCACTGACCTAAATAATCATGCAAGACTAGTATTAGTTTTCTATTATGCTGTTGATAATCTCATGAAAGAAAAGCCTAGAAGAACATAGGTGATAGATATTTACAATGCTGTGATGGAGGCTTTTTTTTGTTGTAGGACATAAGACCAGAAGAAGTGGTTTTAGTTACTAGCCATGGGACGCCTTGCATGGTGAGCACAATATCTGGTTCCATGCAGTTTTTGGTGATGAAGCAAAACATCCAGTCATTCAGTTTCACTGTACACTGGTTCACAACACTTTGTTCAGTGATTTTGGAGAAGATGGCCACATTTGTGTTTGTGAGGGGAAGCTGGTCACAGTTGTACTGGTATAGAAGCACAATTTTGTCAATTGCTTTTTTGTGAATTGAACTGTTTGCAAATTGAACCATTTGGAAACATTAGCAACATTTTTAACAGATTTTATACTGTACTTAAATATATAAAAATCTACAACATGTAGCAAAAAATAGCAGAAAGGATATTTTGTGATATCAGAACATTTGAGAGAAAACAACAGGTCCCTGAAAGAGATAGATGACATATTTCCCAAATCTAAAAAATGCATTTAGAGAGCCCGGGGAGATAGATCAGTAGAATAAGTACTTGCCTGGCAAGTGCAGGGTCTTGAGTTCAATCTTCAGTAGCAAAAAAGAAAAAAAAAACTGCATTTAGAAAATTCGACCACATTTGCAGCCAATCCCACAAGCCACCAGGAAATACACAAGGAATATTCTAACATAGTTGAAGCTGAAAAGGAGGACTTTAGTCACAGATTTTTAAAGTTCTGTAACACGGAGACAGATCTGTTTTCTTACTTCTTCCTATAAAGCCAAATTTGAATAACTTGCTCTTTCTTGCTTATGTTGGTTAAACTTGGGTAATATGGAAATAAGCTATTTGAATTTTGAGAAAGCTCTGTGTAAAAACTAAATTCTCTGAGCTGTGTGAAACACTCAAGAAGATACAATACAAAGATCTCACAAAGGACAGCACAGGTGGTAGGGCTGAAAACAAAATCCTGAAAGTGTGGAATTCCTTATCTTGTAATTTAAGTCTATGAAACCACTTAGAATTTTTTATCTGAAGGATGACCAAATAGCTCAGAGGTTTAAAGCATCTACAAGCAGGTGCAGAGGCTGGGGGTTCGATCCCTGGGCTGCTGTGCTGGCCCCATCCCCGTGGCATGCTGAGACAGCAACTGAGGCTGGGCAGGGTGGCATGCGCCTGTAATCCCAGCTCTTTGGAGGCTGAAAACAGGCAGATCAATATGAATCTGATCTAATAGTGAGACCCTGAACACTCTGTAGACCTTTCCTAAGAATACAGAAAAAAAATTGTTTTTCTTACTTTGTTTATATCATCATATGTTTGTGAGCAGCTGTTTTCAGCTTTAAATTCAATCAAATCTGATAAAAGAAACAGACTAACAGCTGACCTAAGTGCTGCATGCATCGCTCCCAAACTGATGAAGTATGAGCCAAGGTTTGACAAATTATTAGCAAGCAAACAACAGCAAAGAGCACATTAACTGTGCAAAAGCAAGCCAAGCATAAACTTTTACCTTTCAATAGAAAACTGTTCTGTCATGGAGAGCTCTGCTACTGTGGTTTTCTTTTAAAACAAAAATGTTAATGTTTGAGGGTTTTTCCCTAAACTAAAATCTCAATATTCAGCTTTAACTGCAGCATTGGCATTCTGAAATGAATAAATGAGTTCTGGGTTACAGTTTGGGCACACAGATTGTAGAAGTTTCACCATCACAGGTTCCAAGCATCTTGAAGACAGATATTGAATAAATACACATTGAATGAAGGGAGGAAACAAACACCTTTCACAGCTTAAACAGTTTCCATGAAACTGGTATTTTTAATCAATTACTATGAATGGGAAAGAAATACATATAACCCACACTTGTGAATTATGCCCACTGAAGGAAAATTGCCAGGAACAATGATGCCTGAGAGCAGTAAACACCAAACATGAATGTGCTGTGCGCTTTCAGTCTCAGGGGGGTCTTAGGACACAGAACGCAATGTTTTCCTTCATCTATTAAAAAGGCCAAATGAGGCATAATTCTGAGAACTTCCAATTTTATATCTGATAAAGTCTTCATGGTGGCTAAGTAATAGAAATTTAGAATTCATAGCATTTGCTATTTATTTGCAATTACCACTGTACTAGGATTTATTGAGACATCTCCCTCAGTACTTTTCTAGGGAATCTGGTAGCTCTGCAGTGTTGGGTGGGGGCCTGGAGCACCCACTGTGCCTGTGCATATATATAGACATGGCTTCCCACGGTTTTCATGGAGAATGCTTCACAAAAATTATTTATTTTTATTGTCATCTGAAGCTGAGGTTTTCAGTGCTATTAATTTTGCTTTTATAAGCAGAAATTTTTTAAGTGTTATTATCTGTTAAGTGTTACTTCCTTACCTGAGTAGTGCACAGGACTTCCTAGCTCTATCAGTGGCACTTTATACTTACAGCTCAGCATTGGGCTTACAAGATAGCCATATACACATTAGTGTGGTTCGTAGACAACTATTCTTGGGGCCAGGGAGATGGCTCAGTAGAATAAGCGCTTCCCTGGCAAGTGCAAGGGCCTGAGTTCAATCCCCAGTTCCGCCAAAAAAAAAAAAAAAAAAAAGACAACTATCCTTTCTCCACATGCTACAGTAGGCTTATAATCAACAAATTGACCTTCATGTTTTACTTACAAATTGAAAATGCACTACTGTCACTAATTCCCATGTTAAAATGCATCCACTGGTTGGCAGCCCTCTGTGTCTTTTATTCTATCTTTAATGTAAATCACCTAAAGAAAACAATGCTGGATAACCACAAACCCAATTTCTTTAGTAGAGTCCTTCTTTCTGACCAGGAAGTCTTTGCTGAATCAGCAAACTGGATAAACTAACAAAAGCAGATGATGCCTGCAGAATCCAACAGATTGCACACTGCCTCCTCTGCATGCTGCTGTGCAGAATGGCAGCTATGATGAGACTCTGCTCTCTGGGAAATTATGGTACAAAGGACAACAGAAGGAGACCAGCACTGAAGTGCAGGTCTTCAGGAACAGGGCCTTTGCTATTGTTTGCTGTGCTCTAGATGGTGGTAGGAGACAGGCAGTTTTGAAATTGAGCACCCAGCAGCATTCCAAGAAAGAAGACCTTATGCGTGTATATTTGCCCTTGAACGGGAATTCTCAGATATACTAAAATCCAACAGGAAAACATCTTCTAAAAAGTTGCTTTAAAGCCTCCTGATAACAGAAACAATGGCTGCAGCTGTAACTAGGGGCTTTTTCACGGAGTTTTCCAGCATGTCCTGAGGCTGGAAAATCAGTCACTAGCATTTCAGAGCCCTGACATTGCCAGTGCCTCCTGGAGGTAAAGATTGAATTCTGGGTCCAAAGGTAATGTTCATTAATATCGGGCATAGCGGGCTGGAGAGATGGCTCAGTGGTCTAAAGCACCTACTTAGAACAAGCTAAGCACAGGACCGCGGTTCAATCCCCCAGCACCACATGCCAGCCAGCCCCGCCCCCTGGTGGGCGGAGCTGGCCACACACACACACACACACACACACACCTCTCTCTCTCTCTCTCTCTCTCTCTCTCTCTCTCTCTCTCTCTCTCTCAAATAAATTAAAAAAAAAATATCGGGCAGAGCTAGAACTTCCTGAAGAAGCAACATGAAAAGAACGTTTTTGGGGAGCAAAACCAATTGTTTCTTTTCTACAAGATTTAAACACTTGTACAAAGCAAACCACAAATGAAGTTGTCACAAAGATCACAAAATGTGGGTTACTGACAGACGCATTGAAGCATGCCTATAATCCCAGCACTGAGGGTGGAAGAGCAAATTTGTATCTTACTTAGGGAACTTGAGGACAGCTTGTCTCAAAGTAAAAAATAAAAAGGGCTGGAGATATTAGTCTGTGCCAGAGCATCCTTAAGTTTTATCTCCAGTACTAGAAAAAAAAAGTATCTTTACATAAATATGAAAGTATGTTTCTAATTAAAATATATTTGTACATTTCTCTCCACTTTCCTCAACCGCAAAGTAATTCCTTGGGTAAAAATCAAGAATAGAAGTAAAATGCACAACCTTTCTCTAGAAAATAGAAGCAAACCCATTTTAAGTCATTCCATTTTAATATACAGTATAAATAGACAGGGCATAATCACCAGGAACCTGAGACTCGGTACGAAGAGAATGAAAGACTTTAGGATATTGTTGGTAGGAACATGAACTAACACAACCAAGATGGAAAACAATATGAAGATTTCTTCAAATAGAAACTCCACTCAACTCAGATATTTCCTTCCTAGATATCTTCTCAAAAGATTTAAAAACATACCACAGTGATATCTGTATGTCCATGTTTATAGCCGCGCAATTTATAATAGCTCCATCCCGGAAGCGGTCCTCATATCCATCAACCCACTTACAGAGAGCTACTCTGCCATAAAACAGAATGCATGTGAGTCATTCGTAGGAAAGACATAGATGCTAACTGAGACCATAATGCTAAGTGAAATACATCAGATGCACATGTTCAAATGTGCCATGCCTTCTCTTCTATGAGAAGACAAAGCTAAATATTTTTTAAACAAAAGACAGACAATGGGATAGAAGGAGATAAATCTTTTGGAAATGGAAAAGGAACCTAGAAGTGGAGGCAGAGGAGAGGAAAGGGAAAGGGAAACGTAAAGAGTAAGCTGTTAAGTGGATGAACCTACTACGATGAATGTGCAGCCAGCACACACCGATATAATGGGTCTGCTAAGACTTAGAGCAAAAGTGAAGGTGACACTGAGCCAAGTGCAGCAAGTGCCCATCACAGTGGCAGGGCAGGACTTCTGCTTAGCAGACAGGAGGTAAGGACAGTCAGAGGACTAACTTGTCACAAAACAGAGATAGGTAAGCTGTAAATCTTTACAAAGTCATACTATGTGCTAACACATGAACATTCTAGTAGCTTGAAGAAATATCTGGAACATTAAATATTATCTTTTTTTGGCTGGCACCTACTATCAAACATTTCCATTTTATTGATTTTTAAAATTTATGCACATGTCTGGAGTGCATGTAGTTTCCAGTCATCTTGAGGAATGGTTACAAGTACCCCTGCAGCTGATGTGTGTAATCGCTTTCCTCCCTCACCCCTTCAGTTCCCCTATCCCAATCCCAATTTGCATTTTTTAATTTCCTTATAATTCAATATTTAGCCCAAAGAAAGCATTTTTTAGATGGAAGAGCTCATGGGCCAAAATTCTAGGGACAATTTATAAGGAGAAAAATGTAGAAACTAGTTTAATTAACTTCATAAGAACTTCGATAAGTGATTGCTTAAAATGGGACTATCCAGCAAAATGTGTAGATGTGAACAGTGGCCATGAAGACAGTATCTGATCAAATGTGTGAAGAAGGAAATTTCACTTTCACAAATTACTCTTCTCATCGTTATTAAAGCATTCACAGAGTTAATATGGCAAAGCTATTTCTCAGAGCTCCGCAGGAGTGTGGGTTTTCTAGGGAGCTTACAACAGCTTCAGCCTGAAGCTGCTTACTATACCCTGATCACCTCTGTCCTTTAGCTTTCTCCCTTTGTTTCTGGAGATGGGCAGCAATATCAATGACCACGTGCTTCCAGTTTTATCTGAATTTCAATTTGTGAAGTATTTTTGAAATTTATTTTTATTTGTCTATTTATTTTATGTATATTTGGTAGAAGGTCTCACTATGCAGCTCACACTTCTAGTGATCCTCCTGTTTTCAGCCTCCCTGATGCTGGGATTACAGGCATGCACTACCATGCCCAGTCTCACTGGCCAGCTCAGGGTACCCAGGGGCAGGGCCAGCATGGCATGTGGTACTGTGGATCAAACCCTGGTAACTGTGCTTATCAAAGCAGGCATTTAGTCTGCTGAGCCATCTTACTTGCCTTGTATTTTTGAAATTTAAAAAAGACATGGTACTAGAAAGGGAGGGGAAAATACATTGCAGAATATATTGTCTCTTAAATGGAAAAGAACAATTAATCTTTTATCTGTTTGTTGTTTTGTCTTTTTAAATATTATTTTTTTCTCTTATTTTCTTATATTTTTCTTTTCAAAATTTGCATGCATATATAGGGTAATATGAACAAATAATTTGAAGACATCACTATGCAATACAAAATATACTGTAAAATGTACCTTACTTTATTTAGTGAAATTTTGTTTATTTTTAATTACTTTTATTGAGAAAGAAATAGCAATGAGACTGTTACATAGCAGGTTAGTAGGCATATTGTTGTCTTCATAGTAGTTATTCATAGGACAAGATGCAGACATGATATCTTGTCTACACACTATTAACACAAAACTTTCTTCTCATTGAACTAAGAGAAAGTAGCTGTATGTCTATCCTGTAGGTCTATCCTATTTTGTATATACATATATATATTTTTTCACTATAAAATAGTCCTTCATTTATATCCCCCTATTTGTTTAGTTTGTCAGAGATGGGTATTCTATTGCCATTCAAATATTGTAGGTACATAAATTCAGCAAAAAAAAAAAAATTCAGTATAGTTCAATAGTCCATAATAGTAGTGTGTTATCTGCAGAATTGACAATGTCAGAAGTTGTTGACTTGAGCCTTTTACAGCTCAGCATATTAATATGGTTTTACTTTTTATACCTCGTAGTTATACTTTTCTGCTGAATGGTTAAGGACAAGATAAAGCAAGAACTTTGTAACAAAAAATGTAACTTTGGTATCTGACAAGGTCAGTCAAATCCTCTCAGGATTTACCCTGAAACCTTATACAGCACTTTGTAGAACTTTTGTCAGTGTCAGCCATGTGGATGAGTCAGGGCCATTGTTTGACTAATTTGCTCTCTGTGAAAGCCTGAGAGAATGTTTTCTCTCTAGGTGACTTTCCTTATGTGCACTCTACATCGTTGATCATTTTCCTCTGTGGCCCCATAATCTCCCTGATCAGAAAATTTGGGAAATCACTGAGATACATGATGTTACATTACAGATTCTCTTATGTCTGAGTCCTCAGACCTTGAAGGGCTAGGACCAAAATGTTGGCTATCCTTGTAGCCTTTCTTTTTCTCTAATTTTTGGTCTGCAAACTTAAGTTGTTAACCCTCCAGAAGTAAAGCTTGATGTTATTACCCTATAACATAGGCAGTTGAACTTAACATCACTATCTGCATTAATATTAAATACCTTAGACATTACATGGAACAGATATTTTCCATAAACCATTGATATGCTAAATTTTAAATCTCTATAGAATGTGAAAAAAATAGAAATAAACAATTAAACGTTTTTACATAGAATTCTAGAAATCCAATCATATACAACATTGTAGCAAACAGTACCATGACAACTTTGTCTTGCCTCTTGTTTTCTTTTATTACCTTTTTTTTGAACATTTACTTGAGAGAGAGCACAGTAGTGACATTAGAAGCAGCACACACTTAGAAGTCCAGAATGACAGGCTTTCCAAGCATGGCCCTAATAGCGCACATTGCTGTCCTTGGTGCAGTTGCCTAGTTCACAGGTATCAGCTTATATAGTTTGGAAGTTAACCAGTTAACTTCTAGTTTCAAAAACCTGATGGAGTTTCTCAGGATCATTGCTGTAACCATCTTGTTTATATAAATGTATGGTTTTGCCAATGCCATGATTCCCAGCTTAT
>NW_004524696.1:5654259-5655907 GCF_000260255.1 Octodon degus | reverse complement strand
GAGGATTGCTTCCTTTTCAATTTCAATGAAGAGTTTTAGGAGTATTGGAATTATATCTTCTGTAAATTTCTTGTAGAATTTAGCTATGTTTCCATCAGGACCTGCACCTTTCTTGTCAGACTTTCTTTCACATTTTGTATTTCATTGGCTGTTATCAGGTTAATGAGAATTCTTATATCTTCTTGACTCAGTTTTTGTAATTGTACCTTTCTAGGAATCTGTCCATTACTTTTTGTTTTGTTTTGTTCTGTTTTGTTTTGTTTTGTTTTGTTTTGTTTTGTTTTTGGGTGGAACTGGGGATTGAACTCAGGCCCTTGTGCTTGCCTGGGAAGTGCTTATTTTACTGAGCCATCCCTCCAGCCCCTGTCTCTTACTTCTGTGTCTTCTAGTCTGTGAGAGTAAATATTCTCAATGTAGATTTGATGATCTTTTGAATTTACACTGGGTCTGTGGTAATTTCAGCCTTTTCATTCCTTATTGTTGTATTTCAGGTTTTTCTTTCCTCTTTTTCATGAGGTTACCTAGGGGCTTATCAATTTTACTAAGTCTTTCAAAGAGCCAGCTATTTTTTTACAGCACTTTTATTGAGAAACAAATAGCAATGAGACAGTTTCAAAACCGATTAATAATATAGTTTCAATAATTAGTACATTGCATATTGTTGTCTTTGCAGTGGTTAATCAAAGTACAAGATGCAGACATGATATCCTGTCCGTGCAAACACTATTAGCACAAATATTTCTTCTCATTGAATTAAGAAAAAGTAACTGTATATCTATCCTATTTTGTACATATAGATACAAAATGGTCCTTCATTTATATCCCCCTTTTTTTGGTTTAGTTTTGTCAGAGATGGGTATTCCATTGCCATTTAAATATTGTAGGATTTCAGCTTTTTGATTCATTAATTCTTTGTATTGTTTTTTTTTCTCCATTGCATTAATTTCTTCTCTAATCTTTATAATTTCCTCGTGTCTTTGTTTTTGCAGCATTAGGGTATTTATTTGTTCCTGCTCTATTTTCCTAATGTGTGAGTTCACAGCTATAAATTTCCCTCTAAGAACTGCTTTCATTTCATCCCATTAATTCTTATAAGTTGTACTTGAAATTTCATTGAATTGTACTTATTGTTTAATTTGTTATTTAATTTCAGCTGTGACCCACTGGTTGCTAAGGAGGTTGTTGCTTAATTTCCATGTAATTATGGGGTTTTTCTGGTTTCTTTTGTCATTTATTTCCAGTTTCATGGCACTGTGGTCAGATAATTTGTTTTTTGTTTGTTTTGTTTTTTGTATTTATGGAAGGGTCTACAGTATGTTCAGGGTCTCACTACTAGATCCGACTTGTAGTGATCCACCTGTTTACAACTTCCCGAGAGCAGGAATAAGAGGTGCACACCACCAAATCCAATCTTAACTGATGTCTCATTGTGCCTTGGGTGCAGGTCCTGTATGTCGGGCCCGGGGATCAAAACCCCGCCCCAGAGCCTGCCTGCGGGCAATTTAATCTCCTGAGCTATTTGGCCACCCCCCATGTGGTCAGATAATATGCATGAGATGATTGCTGTTTTCTTGCATAGACTTATGCATGACCAATGGACTAGTATGTGGTCTACTTTAGAAAATGACCCATGTACAGCTGAAAAAAA
>NW_004524696.1:5651705-5653787 GCF_000260255.1 Octodon degus | reverse complement strand
TGTGGTTCTTGTATATAGAAGATTGTTGGATTTTGCTTCCTAATCCACTCTGCATGTCCATTTCTTTTAATTGGCAAACTGTGTCCTTTTACATTGATGGGTATAATTGAGATGCATTGACTTATGATTGACATGTTATTAAACATGCTATTGTATACCCCTTTTTCTCCTATATTTAACTGTTTGTCCTATTCGCTGGGTTCTTTCTGTTCTCATTTGTGGAGTTCTGGTCATTTCAGTCTCTCTTTAAAATATCTTTTAGTGTAAGGTTGGCTTTGTCATCATGAACTTCTTAATTGTTCTTTGTCATGGAAGTATTTCTCTTCTTCAACCTTGAAAGAGAGATTTGGAGGCTATAGTAGGCTGGAATTTGTTTTCATAGAGAACTTGAAGTACTCTGTTCCACGCTCTTCTTGACATCATAGTTTGTGAAGAGAAATCTGCCATTATTATGATTAGTTTTCCTTTAAATGTGATTTGTTTCTTTTCTCTAGTGGCTTTTAGTATATTGTTCTTTGGCTAGATTTCTGCGATCTTGACTATTATATGTCTCAGGTTTTTTGGGGTTTTTTTTTTGTTTTTTTTTTTTGTTGTTGTTGTTTGTTTCTTTGTTTTTAATGGGTTGATGTTATTTGGAGTTCTGTATGCTCTGATTACCTGAATGTCAGATTATTTCCCCATATGTGGAAGTTTTCTGCTATTGCTTAACCCATATTCCTTTTATACGATTTGTATTGACTCCTTCTTTCTCCTTCATGCTTATTAGTCTCATATTGTTCTTTTTTGCGTGATCTTGCTGATGTTGAATTATTTTTTTCTTCATCCTGGTTGTTTTTAAAAGATCTTTTCTTACCTTTTCACTAGCTGCGATGGCATCTTCTAAATCTAAAACTCTATCTTCACTTTCATTCAAACAGTTTTGCAAGCTTGTTATTGAGATTTTAAATTCCTCTATATCTCTTTGACTCTGCTTCATGTAATCTATTTCTTTCCTATATTACTCATTCAAGGATTCTATTGTTTTTCTATTCGCCTCTAATTTTTATCAATGTCTTCTTCCAAAGTGGTCACTAATTCTTTCATTTTAGTTATCTTTTTTTTAATTCAGAGATTATTTCTGATCTGATTTCCTCTATACATTTCTGCAGTTGTTTCCTTACTTTAGACGCTATTACTTCAGAGATTTCTTTTTTACTTTAGAGGTTATTTCTGATCTGATTTCCTCTATACCTTTCTGCAGTTGTTTCTTTACTACAGATGCTATTAATTCAGACATTTCAGCTTTGTGATTCCCAATTTCTTCTGTGGTAGTGTCTCCTGATTTTTTTCTGGGTGGGCTTGGGGCCTGTGATTGTATTTTGCTCCTTCCCTTTGTCATTTTGTACAGCAGTGTCCTCTGACTTTTGGTGTAGAACTTTGGTGCACTTACAATCTTTGTACCTACTGAAATTCTTACCCAAGAGAGATTATATGACTAAGGCAGTTATAGTTTTATGTTGACAGAACTATAATTAGGAACACTATAATGATTAATGATATTTAGCAGTTGACAAACTTTTGTAACTAAGGTGTTTGTATTGTAACAGTAAGAGCAAGCATTTTATCTCTATTGCTAAGCAGATATTAAATTGGGAATTTGTATATAAATTAGTTCTCCAGAGTTCTGTTTGATTGCCTCCCCTCGATGTAGCTGGGGTCTTCCAAGCAAACTAGTTCACCCTTGTTACCTTTTACTCCCTCTCTCAGTCAAGAGAGAAAGAGGGAGTATGCTCTTATAGATCTGGGTCTAGCAAAGTGTCTCAGCTTACTGGGTGCAGATCTATGAAGTTTGAATTCATCCCGATGTGCCTGGCTTGGGTATGGCTCTGTGTTCAGTTCTTCCTGCTGTGTCCCTCTGGCAAGATGTTCTACTCCTGGGTTAGTTGGGTGGTTCTGGCTCCTAGCCTTTCTGTGAGGACTTCAGGTGCAGAGTTTCACACTAGGCCTGTATGCCGGGCCTGGGCTGGGTCTGGAGTGGTCCTGAGAGCATGGTGGAAGGTCTCACTCACGTGACAGGCCTGGGCTGAATTCAGAGGCATCTGG
>NW_004524696.1:5635890-5651462 GCF_000260255.1 Octodon degus | reverse complement strand
ATGAATTTCAAATAGATCACAATGATTTAGCATTTTAAAGATAAAGACTATGAAAATATGTTATGCTAAATGAACAGAACAGGTAACACAATTTGTACAATTCACTGGATTGTGAAAGAAACACAGTGAGCCCTTTGAAAAGTTATTTATTTCATTGGAAATTAAAGGGGGAAAATGGTTTGTAGTTACGAAACAAATAATTATTAAAAATGAGATCATCAATCAATGTGTGAGGTATTTCAAAAATGCTCAGAAAACCATAAGCAAATAACTTACTGTGTGCTAACAAAATATTTACTAAAATACTTTGAGGCTTGCTTTGTAATGTCATAACACCCACTGAAGAATATCATAGCAAAAAATAAACGTTTCTTTTTTATTACAATAAACGTTTTTCAAGATCCTACTAAGAAGTTCTCCTTGTCTGCAACAGCTTTTCTTTCTAATGATAAAGGCCAAGTGTGAACTTACGAGGAGTAGGCAGAGCATATGTTGGTGTCTTGATATTTACAAAAACGTTATTGCAGTAAAATGCACATAAGCATTAATCCCCTTCAAGGTACTCTTCACTTCAAACAGCCTTAATCCATAGTTCTTGACATTTTCTAAAGTATTCCTAAAAGTCCTTGTATAGATTGTACAAATAGCACCATGGAGATTCACACATCATAAAATTAATTCATTTAAAGTACACATTTCTATGGTTTTTAGTATGTTAATGGGAAATTATATTTACAGAATGTTATCAAAATCAAATTATAGAACATTTTCACATCCCAAATTTAGATAAAGTTGATGACAAACACAAGAAGAATCTCCCCACTAGAAAGATGCACTCCTTCCTTCACTTGCTGTGTGCACTCTGTCTCCTTTCCCCAGTTCCTGTAACTCTGATGACTACCTGCAGTCATTATAATGTGTTGTGATCAAGCTCATAGAGGACCACACATTCTATATGAGATCAATGATGTAAAGGGTTCCTCTCCCATTCTTCCTCTTAGAACAAACATCCCTCTCAAATGGTGATTTATTTTAGACAGAGAGATGATAGAGTTATAAGTAGAGATAGAGATGATAGAGATACAATGTTGATAGAGATAATTGTTGCCTTTCAAAATTCTGTATGTTCTTATTTCATTATGCACTGTGCATGTTGTGAGTAATCATCTTGTCAAAACTCTTTAAAACTTTACAATGTGCTTTCTCTAAAAGGTCACACAGACCCCATTTATCTCTTGTCTTTCTGATCTCTTCCTTTCCCTTGGCAGGCTTGTGTGTCTTTCATGTTTGAAGTTCTGCTTATAAGAGGAACAGCTTCTCTCTTTTATAGCAGTGCTCTAAAGTAGACACTACAAATATCAGTTCATGTTTGCTTATTGATTTTGGGTTTTACCGCAGGTCCCATGGTCTGGGGATAGACACAGGTGGAATTTGGCATGGAGAGTATTCTGTATCTGTGATAGGAGCAAGGATTTAGAGATAGAGAAGTTTGCCACGAAAAGCAGATGTAAGTGGCCTCCAGATGACCCAACAGAAAACTCAGAGCATTTAAGGATCATTAGTGTTGTCCTGAGTGGGACAAAAATAGCCACAGAGGTAAGTTCAAGGACCAGGATAGTGTGCCTCCATCATACACTGGATGTGAAGTATCCTAGAAAGATAATATCATTTCTGCAGCTGAGAAAAACATGGAGAATGATGACAACTGATGGGGAAATGAGCCCTGCCTTCCAAGGGAAATTGGCATGCCATGCTCAGGGTGCCATACGTGGCCATCAGATTTGTTCCTCCTATGTCTCCTGGGTGCAAGGCCTGTAGGATGCCTATTGACCTCCTTACCCAAGACACTGAATGGAAGACAGTGGCACAAACTGATGCTGCCTATGCTGGCATGGCTGCCTTAGATGCATCTCTGGGCTTCATCTTCCTTTCTTTAACATATGTTTTCTGCTACAGACATGACAGCTCCCACCTCTGAAGGACACTAGATCTCACCTCATGACTCACCCAGGCCTTTTTACTCTTATTCTGGCATTGCTTCACTTGTATCCTGACCAGGAAGGGTCCAAATGAATTATCCTGGTGACATGTCTATTCTTTCCTCCCCATTGTATAAGAATTGCATTGTCCTCCAATGGCCAGATGGGTCAATCCCTTGGGAAGGTGAAGACTCTTCTCCTTGCATGCTGGTTCTTGGCCATGAATAGCCAGAGTTGCCCAGACACTATACATAGCTTATAATTCCATGGGATTCTGACTGTGGTCCCTGGAGAAGGTGCACCAATTTTGAGAACTCTCCTAACCCTACAGAGTGAGAGTCATAAGAACAGATCTCAAATCCTCAATGGATCACAAGGTCTGCACTGAGCTCTCATCTCAGTGATTCTGCTGCACTGTAGACAAATGTGTCCCTCCCCTCAGAGTGTGGCCTCTACATTGGTCCTTCCCTAACCCTCTGCCATTGCACTGTCCAGTTAAGTGGAGACACGTGGAACCCAACCAGCGGATGGTCATGGGGACAAGGGTCCCAGTTCTAAAATTCCATATTAAACCACAGAAATCTATGTGGCAACTTATGCTCATGTATCAGCAGCATTCCATGAGCCTTTGCATAGTGATATTGTCAATCCTTCTAGGAGGAATTAATAGGAAAGCAGACCTTAGGGATGCTGAAACAGGTAGGTTCTACTCACAGTACTTGATGGCATCTATTCACTTGTGTGTTCATTTATTCAGAATCCAGGCATGAACAGAGCAGACATAATCTTTGCCCACAGAAAACAAACTGTTGGGCTTCCTAAATGTGCAGATGAATGATTTAACTCTCATATGAGGATAGGCACAGAGAGCCCAGTGAGAGGATTAACCATGTGGCTTGTAGTAACTATGAACAATGAGCTGACTCACTAGTGGCTCCTCTGAGGTGCAGCAGTCAGGAGTCATTTCTCCTGTATGAAGAATACCATTTATTTAGCACACTGCATAACCACAGCTGAGCTGAGCACTCCCACTAATGCCAAGCAACTCCAGGTCCAGGAAACCTCATCTCTACTGAGAAAAAAGAGCACTTTATCTTGTGAAAACAGGCCTAGCATGCCATTTATGTGTTTATTTTTGAATTTTTGTTTTATGCTATAAAGTTACTTTGGAAGATAGCAGATTGGGACAGAAACTTTAAAAGATTCCTATCATCTTGTTTAATGAAATTCTGTCATTTCTAATGTTTTATTTTTATTGTCTTTAAAAAAATAAATAAAAACAGAGTTCCACACCTGAAAAAAGAGTATACTGATATTGAGTTTCTCCAAAAGTATTTTAGCTATACTAGTAGCTACATTCTGTAAATACATATATTGCACATTTACAATATAAAGAACATCATTTTAGAAGCTGGGCATTAAAGGAGGTAGCACATAGAGAGAATTTGTCTCTGCATGCACATATGTCTGCGTGTGTATCTTTGTATGTACATGTGAATGACTTATGCCTGTGTGTGTGTGTGTGTATGCATGCTCATATGTGAGCCCATGTATGTCTGTATGTGCAAATTCTCTGTGTGTGCGTGTGTGTTGGTGTATGTGAAGAATGAGTGCCTTTATTCAAACATCTTTAAAAGTTCAATGGAGAACATACAGTATATTTTTGTGAGGAAAAATAACATGCTAAGAGAAAAGAAATGCTAGCTAGATAGCTCAGGGGACTAAGTGCCTGCTTAGGCAAGCTCAGGGACCAGGGTTCAACCCCTGGCACCACATGCTGTATCAAACCCTTCTCTGGGTGCACTGAGCCAGCCCCTCAGACTGGCTGTGGTGGCACACGCCTGTAATTCCAGCACTGGGGAGGCTGAAAACAGAAGGATCACTGTAAGTCTGAGCTGTGTAGTGAGACCTGTACCAAATACATTTTAAAAAAGAGAAGACAAAATTCCTTTTCTTTCTAGAACAGCATCAATCATAGAACAGCCAAAGATTTATATTTTGTCCAGTAAGAATGGCATTTGCATGACCTTGTTTATAATAAGCTCCAATAGTCTATTCATTTTTGTTCTAAATGTAGTTAAAATGTAATTAAAAGGTACAAGATAAAAGAGTAGCTTTCCCCTTAACCTAATAGTTGGTTTCTATGATAGCTTTTCATCAATAATTAAATGGAAAAAACCACAAGTAATTTTAAGTTGTGTATTCTCAAATGACTAAATATGAAATTACTTTTAAGACTCACATAATCTTACTAAGTGCTTTGTTTATGCCTTATTTCAGAAGGGCATGCAGGAAATGTTCACAGTGGAGTCACTTATGACTAAGGAGTGACATTAATTTAGCAATTACCAAAAACAATATACTCCTTCCTAAAATCTTTGAGCAAAACCAATCAGAAGTGTGCAACACAGGTTATTAGAGGCAGTCACAGTTGGCCTGATGATTAACTTACATTCTTTCTTAGCAGTCTTGTGACTTTCCACCCCAGGTCTCTGACACACATAAGTGTTAGAGTTTGGTCATCAGTCCCATCCTATTTTGGGCCAAATCCTATTCTTGTACTAATGAAGGGGATGAGGAAATAAAAGATGCTGCCTGAGATTTTTCAAAGGTAGGAAAATCCCTGAAGTTTTGTATAACTCGTCCGTTGCTTGCAAGATTATCTTGCCCTATAGGGTAAGGCAGAGGCCAACTGGGAGCTGAGTTCACCATGTGATTGTTAAGGACAGGACAGGACCTTTCCTGTTTCACCTGTGGTGAAATAGACCATTTCCATTACATTCCCATGTAACCAGCACTCATTAATGTAAAGTTTTTATACAGAATCTGGGAGTTTCAGGAATACCAGAGTTACTGAGTAAAATGATGTTTGATTGTAGTTGCAATTTGGTGTAGCATCTATAAGTCTATGCAACCAGAGACAGATCCCAGAGTCATACCCATTGACTAGGTGAGGAAAGATAAACACTGGCATCTCTTAATCATCCTTTTCTCCTTTAACCAAAGAAATTATACTGTCCTAAAGTTTACATACTTTTTTATCAGTGTATAAATTTCCAGGTCTAGATTATGAATTCTACTCTGTTTGAGTTGTTTGTTGGATCTCTCTTAAAATTCAATAATCTAGAAACAAGTGCAGACCAGCATTAGTTAAAATTAATACTTAAATTGCTGTTATTGTTTCAGTAGCATTATGGTGCTTTGATGTTACAAATTCTGCACCTTCTTGTGTACCAGTTTCGTTCTGTACTTATTTATCCTCTGTGCTTTTTCTTAAGCATTCTCTCAAAAATTACACAAAAAAGTACTAACAAAGTTTATCAATTGTCACTCATAACACATCAGAATTTCAAGCCTTTGCTTACTTAGTAGCCATAGCAAATGCTGATGAAAATATTGTTCATGTATACATATCTTTCATATAATTTCTCATTCACTTAAGTTGGTTGATTCATCATACTGTTTCAAAACACCCACCCGCTGTAGTTATTTTATATTGCTTCCTCCTATTCTCTCTTCCAATTTGATAAAACCTAAAAGTCAATGAAATAGATAAAGATTTAAATAAAATGTTTTTCCAACACCTTAAAATAATTTTAAGACAATATTTACAAAAACATTTATAAAATTGTTTATAATCACTAAAAAGCAGAGCAGGGTCCTGAAAGATGGGCTGGTTTGTGCTTCTGAAGGATGCCTAGAAGGCCCATGTAGTTTCCATGATGACAAAAATTGTAGGTATGGGAGAATTTCAGTAAGGGTTGGGGTAAAATGCTGTGCACATATGGCTTAGCATCTACTCCCCTCTGTTTTGGGTTTTCCACAAGCTCAAAGGTACAGACTTTGTATTGAAGTAAATGATACCTGAAGTTTATTTAGTCAAACCATATGCCACATCTGTACCTTCATTTTATGTCATTATGTTTGTTGATCTTCATCCAAAGACCTTCATCAACAACTGGATGGAGATCAAGAGACATTGTCTTTTGGTTGGCTAAACTTCAGATAGGAATAAGAGTAGACAGTTAACTCTTCATTACTTGATTCATGCACTAAATTCTAGAATGTACCCAGACTTTACATCATTAGGAAGAAAATGTCTATTTTCTCCTCTTATTGTGCTACTCAGGTGATTCTCCTGATTTTAAAAAATCTATGCTTTTTAAGCTCCACAGTTTTATGGTATAAAAGCCAGTGCTTCTGAATTTAACATGAGCAAGGGCTGCAAACATTCATACAGGTTTATCTGTGAAGATTTGGCACAGTAGTGTTAGGGCAGCACTCTGAATTTTACTCCTCTTTCGTTTCTTTTTTTATTTTAGGGTAGGGTAAACAGGGTGTTCAGGGTATCTCTACTAGATCAGACTCATAGTGATCTGCCTGTTTTAGAGCCTCCCAAGAGCTGGAATTACAGGCACGTGCCACCACACACAGTCTCAATTGCCATCTCAGTGTGCCCCAGTGGCAGGCCCAAGAATGAAACCCCCCAGCCCCTGCACCTGCTTGCAGGCACTTTAATACAATGAGCTATTTGGCAAGCCCTTCTTCTTTCATTTCATTCTTGAATTTCCTTCAAATGAAAAGAAGGAAACCACAAAATATTTATGTGTTCTTGAAGGTAACAAAAACAAAGATGGAATATAGTAGACCAACTTGTGGAGTTTGATGGTACATTTTTTACATATACACATACTTTGAAAGTTAGATATAAATTCACACACCTGCATAACTAAATTTGTGATACAATAGAGTTGGTGATACATATGAATATGCCACGAGTAGATGTACTTCAAGAAATATAGCAAGAATGCTGGTGTATGAATGTGGATGGCACTTTCATATCTATACTTTCTTTTTTCCCATAATTTTATTGAGAAACAAATAGCAATGAGACAGTTTCGAACCAAATTGGTAGGACAGTTTCAATAATTAACTGTCCCGAACCAGCGAGTTAGTCAACGAAGGTCACCTGGGAGAGAAATGGGGAATTGAGGAGGGCACAAAGGACAGGACACATGAGAAATGGAGACAAGACAGGATTCTGATCAAGTCTCATTTATTCAGGGGAGGTGCTGGGTATATATAGTGGAAGCATAGGGAAATGACATGGCGGGTAAAAGGCATGAGTAACTAGGCAACCGGGCTATGACAGGAAGTCCCACCTCCGGGGCATAGCAGGAGACTTAGGGAAATAGGCGGGGTAAGAAGAATTAGGAGCTTAGCTCAGCAGAGATAGTGGAAGAGGAACCTGGAAACCCACTTGCAGTAGGATTGGAGGCCTGGAGTTATTGAGCCTCCCACAGGTCCCCCTTTACTTTTATATATGTATGTAAAATATGGCTTCTGTAGATGGCTGATTGCCTTGAGGGGGCAGTGCCTGTCTTAGGTTGAGGAATCCTCTACACGGACCCGACTCAAACATTACCCATTATAGGAGACCAGGATGGCAGAAGGTCCTGTTCCTGTCTTAGGTGGCGAGTGGTGTCTCGTGTATGCCCCTCATTACCCATCTCTGGCTAGCCTGACCATCTCACCAAGGGTGACAATAGGCTTCATCAAGGCCACATCCAACTGCTTTCGAATGAAAGCCATTAGCCTATTAAAAATGCATGGGCCAACTGAAACCAGAAGTAAGAGGGTTATCAGGGGTCCTATTGATAAAAGTATTAATAGTCCAATCAAGGGTCCCAATAGGGGGAGAAGGTAGGGTAGTATTCCATTTCATGCACTCCAGAAAGCGTTTTCAAATAGCTCTCTTCTCCTCTTAATAAGATCTTCTTGAAGTCTCTTTATTTTATCTCGAACAATACTGGACTTGTTTGCGTAGAAGCAGCAGTGTTCCTGTAAAGCCAAGCAGATCCCTCCCTGCTCTGCTGTTGGAAGGTCTGAGCCCCTCCTATTTTGCAAGACTACTTCTGCTAATGAATCTATCTGGTCTTGGATATCTTGGATAGTACCAGACAGTGTTTGAATGTCATCAATCAGCTGATTAGATAATTTGGTATAAGAATGTACTGCTACTCTCAACCCTGATGTGTCTGTCCCCATGGCCACCGAGACTTCTAGCCCCACTAGTAAAGGGATGAACTGGGCTGCCCTCTTTGTGCAGCCCATAGCATAATCTAAACTGGGAAGGGGTACGGGATCATTACCAGAGATGACATCTATATTGGGCAATACAATTGCCATGACATATAGTCCTGTCCAGTTGGTAGGTAAATATGTAAATGCTAAACTTCCTCCACATATAAACACATGTCCCATTTTTTGACAAATAGGGCTCTTGTAGTTAAGTATTTGATTGCAGCTGGTGAAAATAACAAATCCAACATCAACAGTGAAGCTATCATTGTGGAAGCGTCATTGTATACAGGAAGAATTCCATAGGAGATAATCCCCCCCCCCACTAGAGGGTGGCTCTGGCTAATGCCTGCGAGTCCTCAGGAGTAAGCCAATTGTCAGCCACAGTTTCTAAAATGGCTGTGGTGTATGGAGACATGGCTCCATATTGGGCAACCACCGTTTTTAGTTTCTTTAGTACTTTAAAATTGAAACTAGTGTAATGGCGCCAAATCTGTCCTTGAACACCTGTGGTTTCTAATACCAGAAATGCCTCTGCCTTATCTAGATCTATGGGTGGGTCTACCTGGAGGAAGCTTTTGGGGATAACACCCTCCACGGGTGGCCTTTGAACACAGGGGGCCTTTGGTCTGGTTATATTTTTATTTTTGGGTTTTCCTGATTTTAATCTTTCTAATTGGATTGTGAGGTCTTGGTGCTCTTTCTCTAATTTTATCTGTTCTTTGAGAAGTTCAATTTTGCCTTTTAATTCCTTTCTGGGGTCAGAAGCCAAACATGCCGAAGGAGGTGTGCTGGGATCAGTGCTCTATGGCCTAGGGCGCTGAAACTCAGGCAGCCCATCTTGGCCCTGATACCAAGCAGCTTCCTCTGCCAGTTCATCCTAATCAACTTTATTATAATTGGTTTCAACTTGAAGAGGTTTTGGTAGTTCGGGATATATTTTTTTAATTTTGAGTGTAGCGCCTTCTAAATCAAAGGGGTTAATTTTCTCCTCAGGCTGTAATTTGGAATTTGGCAGCTCTGGCTTCGTGGTTTCGATTTCAAGATTCTGTTCCCTTACAGGAGGGCACACACCCTTAAAGGGTTCTTTGTCCTTTAAGATGGATTTTACCTTTTTGTCCCTGTAGTATATTTTCAACCTTTTTTTTTTTTTCATCACATTAGCAACAACCAGGTCACAGTGTCTCTGGGATAAGATTTCATTAATTAAATTCCAGAAGGAAAAGGCCATAACTGGAACCTTTTCAGGTCCAAAAGTCTTATAATAATCCTTAAGGGCATCACCAACCCTTTTCTATTGCCTCTGGTCAACAGTTCCTTCAATAGGGAACCATGGGCAAACTTGTTTAATATATTCAAAATATTGACACAAATCCTTAATTTTAACCTTTACTCCTCCTGCCTTTAATGCTTTGCTCAAACTTTCTACAAATATCTCATGTTCACTTAATGCCTGTCCCATTGCCAAAAGGAAAGGAAAAGGGGGTGCCGTCCACATACTGAGGTTCAGATGTCGCAGCAGGTAACTGTGGCATGGGCCTCTTTTACATTCACTCTTGCACGCTCACTCTGACGGTTCTGTCACTGAATCCTCTGTACCAGGTGCCCCACACATTGAGCGCCACTTGTCCCGAACCAGCGGGTCAGTCAATGAAGGTCACCTAGGAGAGGAGTGGGGAATTGAGGAGGGCACAAAGGACAGGACACGTGAGAAATAGAGGCAAGACAGGATTCTGATCAAGTCTCATTTATTCAGGGGAGGTGCTGGGTATATATAGTGGAAGCATAGGGAAATGACATGGCGGGTAAAAGGCGTGAGTACTTGGGCACCGGGCTATGACAGGAAGTCCCACCTCCGGGGCATAGCAGGAGACTTAGGGAAATAGGCGGGGTAAGAAGAATTAGGAGCTTAGTTCAGCAGTGGTAGGGGAAGAGGAACCCGGGAAACCCGCTTGCAATAGGATTGGAGGCCTGGAGTTATTGAGCCTCCCACAATTAACACATTCTTCCTAGTGGTTAATTGCTGTACAAGATGCAGACATGATATCATATTTACAAACACCATTAGAACAAATCCCTCTATTCATTAAGAGAATGTAACTATATATCTATCTTAACCATTTTGAATACACAAATACAAAATGGACATTCATCTGTATCCCCTTTTTTTGTTAAGTTCTGTTATTTGAATATTATAGGTGTGTAAATTCAGCAAAATATTCTAAAAGAGTCCAGTAGCCTATAATAGTATTGGGTTTTCCACTTCACTGGCAATGTCAGAAATTGCTGACCTGAGTCCCCTACAGCTCAACATAACAGCATGGCTTCACTTCTTATATTTTGTTTTTACACTTTTCTGCTGGATGGTTAAGACCAAGGTAAAGCAGGACCTATGCAACAAGAGTTGTAGCTTTTGGGTCTGATAAGGTCAGTTAAATCCCCTCAGGATTTATCCAGAGATCCTGTACCTCAGATTGTAGAACCTTTGTCAGTAAAAGCCATATGGATGAGTCACAGCCATTGCTTGGCAAATGTGCTCTCTGTGAAAACATTACCAGAGAGAATATTTTCTCTCCATGTGACTCAAAGATAGTATGATTCTAGCAAGTGAAGCAGAGAATATTTTAGGGAGAAGACAAGCATTGGGAAGTGACTGGGTACACAGACAGGTGACTTTCTACCTTAAAGACCAGAGTTGAATGAGAAACACTGCTTTCATTTTCTTTGTGCCAGTGTAGGAAAGAGAATGCATGTTTTCTTTATCACACACAATGGTAGACTCCAAGGGATGCTGACAGCAAGAGGAGCAATGTCCTGTGAGATTCTTTAGCTGTTAGTCTTCAAGGGGCCTGGCCTTGGCTGATGGCTTCCTCATGTGACTTCATCTTGTGCTAGGATTTCATTATTGGAGAGGAGCTAATAAATACATTTTTCATGTTCTATATAAGTCATTATTTAATCTTAAGCTAAAAGCTTATCTAAACTTGATTCAGTAATATTCCCAAACTTACTTGAAATAAGACATGAAATAAAAACTGAGGGGGTATGTGCGTGCATGCACATGTGTGTGACTGCATGCACAACTTTGCAGCCTTGGAATTTGTACACCATGTTGAACCATGCTTTTGATATAAAATAGCACCCACCCAAAGTTGAAAAGCACATGAGGCAGCAAGCCTCAGAGGATTCACTCAGTGCTCATTCCCCTTCCATGTAGGATCCACCTGAGGAATTGTTCTGTGGACCCCGAGTCTCTCCATTCTCTGCCTCATTTCTGTCTCCTTGAATAGAAATATCTCTGAAGACTGAATTTGGATCATGAGCAAACACAACTGAGATGCACCCCCTTTGTCTTTTCTCTTTGGCTGCCAGCTACCTGTCCACTTGTATGGAAGGAGCAGCCTCCCATCAGGTCCACCATGGAAGGCAGACCAGCAGCTGTCTAGCAAACACAATTAAGGGTCTGGACCAGGAAGCTCATTGACTGTATCTATGCCACAAATTTCAAAGTATCATTTCTAGAAATAAAAATAGCTTTGTTGATTCCATCAGGGTGTTTTCCTCTGCACTGACTTCCTCTGAACTTATTTGGCTCCAAACTTAGATAGAAGTTAATGAGGTAACTAACAAAAGCTTTCAACTTCAAAACTGTGGTAGACAAAGAAGGTTGAACAGTGGAAACAGAAAGAGAAGGACAGTGGGTTAGGCTGAGAAGTTGGTGATGATAGATAAGCCCTGTAAAGAAAGGAACTGCTTAACTGTGTTAGCTTTGAGAAATCAAATTAAATTGAGCTAAGAGCTGACCAAGGCATTGACCAAGGTCATTGGTGACATCAGAGACTTCTGGAGTCTTAATGCCTGTTTACATTTGAAGAGAAAAATAAAAGCTAGAGGTAAAAAATGAGTACAAACTGTTCTTTCCATGAGCTGCTACAGGAGGAGCAATCCAGGAAAGAGCTACAAAGGCTGGCCTTGGCCAGATTGTGAATTCACACCACCATGATGATCTGGGGTTAGATACAGACTGCCTGACTGGGACTCAAACTGGGAAGCACTCTTCTGGGAAGGCTGAAACCGTTTCTTCCTGAAGAGATGACATAAGAAATCATTTGGTCCTACTCATTTCATCTGAAATAGTCAACTATGGACTGCTCTGTAAGGATGGGACAGGTAAAACTGGATGCATTTTAGGTAGAAAAGGGCATTTAGAGATGGTAACTGAACTTATGGCATAATTTCCAAAATTTTGTTGCACAAAATTTTTATTATAACCAGTATTAAATAAGTATTCATGGGAAACATTAAGCAATGTTAGAAGGCTTCTGGCTATTGCTTTGGGAATTCATAGGCATTATAATAATAACGTAAGGAGCTGTTATATTTCCCAAGTTTATTACGTTCTGTAATATTTTTTCAGAAGTGGGTGAGTGTCATGTTAGAAAACATGATGAGATATAAAGTAAGGATGCTTGGGAGCAACTAGTTCAAATGAAAATGGAGATACAATTCAGACCATATTGTGAACAACCTCACAGGTCACAGTCAGCAGAGGGTTAAAAATGGAAGATGTGAGGAGCAGATTTCAAACAATTAATTCACTGCATCATAGCACCAATTCACAGAGCACTTCACTCGTATGGTCTGGCAGGCCTTATGGTCACAGAATGGTCCCCAGCCTATTTCCAGGCATCTCATTTCCCTAATGATTAGCCAAGAGCTATGGTCTGAACTAGACTACTCACAAACTATGTGAAGTTGCCTAAATTATAGCAATGTTAAGGATGTGGATAGTGCTTCTGATGTGTATGCTCTCTAAAGTAGAGAAATTTTAATATGATCAAGTGCTCCAGTTGTTCTCTAAAAGGACATATGGGAATTTCTGCCACGTTCCAAGAGCCCCCAGAGCCAGTCCTAGCCCAGGTCCGGTGAGTGTGTGGGAGAGATTCCGGCTACCCTGCACCTGTGGGACCTAATACTGGTTCCAGCCCAGGCACTGCGTGGTTCAGAACCTCTTCCACCCACTTGGGACACACCCAAAACTCTTCAGCACCACCCCCACACCACCTGCTGAGTAGGAATTTCTGGCATGATCCGGGAACCTGCAGACCCTGTCCTAGCGCAGGTCCCATGAGTGTGTGGGAGAGCTTCCAGCTACCCTGAACCAGCGGGAACTATACTGGTCCCGGCCCAGACACCCATAGGTGAGACCCCCTTCGACACACTTGGGACACCCACCACCACTCCGCAGCACCTCCCCCACCACGTCGGCCGAGTAGAAAATTCTGCGGTGTTCCAGGAACCCCCACACCCAGTCCTAGCCCAGACCCGATGAGTGTGTAGGAGAGCTGCATCTCCTCCCTACAACAAATTGTCCCCTTCAGGCTCAGCTCAGGGCTAGCATACAGGCCTGGGGTGCAAACCTGTAGCTACAATCTCTGCAGAGAGTGTGGAGGATAGAACCACCCAGCTAGTCCAGGAGCAGAAAGTCTTGCCAGAGGGGCACAACAGGTTCACCCTCAAGGGAAGCAGCAGAAAGGAGCTGAGTACAGCAGCCAGACCCAAGCCAGGCACAGCTGGATAAATCCAAACTTTGTAGATCTGCACTTGAAGTGCAGTATGTGCTAAGGTTATAACTACAAAAAGACCTACAACAAAGGTCAGAACACCGTGCTACACAAAATGATGAGAAGGAACAAAATGCAACCTCAGAAACCAAACCCACCCATAACAAGTGCAGAGGACACAAACACAGAAAAAACTAGGAAACGCACAGCTGAAAGCAATGAACCAATGGTTTCTGAAATAAAGGAACAGCTGCAGAAAGGTATAGAGGAACTCAGGTTGGAAATAAAAAAGAAATTCCTGAATTAATAACATCTGCAGTAAAGAACAAATTCAGAAACATATGGAGGAAACCCAATGCTCACCAACAACAAGTGCAGAGGACACTAGTTGGCACAAATGCATGAATTAATAGCATTGACAGTAAATAAGCAACAGCAGAAAGATATGGAGGAAATCAGAGTGCAATTCTTTTCTGAAATAAAAGCAGAATTCTCAGAACTCATAGCATCTGAAGTAAAGAAGCAACTACAGAAACATAGGAAGAAAACCCAATCTGAAAGAAGCACAGCAGTAAAAGAATTTATAACTGCTTCTAAAGAAGACATTGATAAAAAACATAAGAGGACATTAGAAAAATGACAGATTCCTTGAATGAGCAATACAGGAAAGAAATAGATTGCATGAAGCAGAGTCGAGATATAGAGGAAATTAAAATCTCAATCACAAGCTTGCAAAACTGTTTAAGTGAAAGTGAAGACAGAGTTTCAGATCTTGAAGATGCTGGTGCAGCTAGTGAAGAGGTAAGAAAGGATCTCTTAAAAACAATGAGGATGCAGGAAAGAATAATCCATCACCTGCAAGATGATGCAAAGATGAACAATGTGAGACTAAGAGGCAACAATGAGAAAAAAAGAGTGAATACAAATGACATTAAAAAAATATGGGCAGAAGTAATAGCAGAAAACTTCCCAAATATGAGGAAACAACCTGACATTCAGGTAACCGGAGCATACAGAACACCAAGTAACCTCAACCCAATGAAAAACATACCGAGACATATAATAGTTAAGATCTCAGAAATTCAGCACATTAATAATCTACTGAAAGCTGCTAGAGAAAAGAAGCAGATCACATTCAAAGGAAAACCCATCAGAAATACGGTTGACTTCTCTTCACAAAACATGAAGGCAAGAAAAGTATGGAGCAGAGTACTTCAAGTCCTCTATGAAAACAAATTCCAACCCAGACTACTGGACACTGCAAAACTCTCTTTCAAGTTTGATGGAGAAGTGAAGTACTTTAATGGCAAAGAACAGCTAAAGAATTTTGTGATGACAAAGCCAACCCTACACAGGCTACTGAAAGATATTCTAGAGAGGAATGAGATCAGAAGCAACCAACTAAATAGGGCAAGGAATTAATCACAGTAGAAAAATGAATAAATGGCAACAGTTAAATAACATGTCAACCATAAGTCAATACATCTCAATTCTAACCATCAATGTAAATGGACTCAATCAACCAATTAAGAGAAATAGACTGGCACAGTGAATTAGGAAACAAAATCCAACAATATGCTGTATACAAAAAAAAAAAAACTTTTAACTCATAAAGACATTCATAGCCTGAAAGTCAAAGGATGGAACACAATACAACATGCCCCAGCACCTCAGAAAAAAAGCAGGAGTAGGAGTCTTATTCCTAGACAATCTCAACTTCAGACCAACAATGATCAAGTGAAATAAAAAAGGCCACTATATACTGGTTAGGGGAAAAATTCAAGTGGAAGAGGTAAAACTCATAAATATGTATGCACCAAACATGGGAGCACCCAAAGATATAAAGCAAATCTTAATTGACATAAAAAGTCTAATATCAAATACCACAATTTTAACAGGAGACTTTAACAGCCCCTTATCTCCAAAAGATAGGTCAACCAGACAAAAA
>NW_004524696.1:5633637-5634368 GCF_000260255.1 Octodon degus | reverse complement strand
TTATACTACAAGGCTACTGTGATAAAATCACCATGGTACTGGGAACAAAAAAGACCTGAGGATCAATGTAATAGATTAGAAGATGCTGAAGCCCATAACAAACACACTCAGCCACCTTAGCTTTGACAAAGGGGCCAAACATACTCACTGGAATAAAGATAGACTCTTTAACAAATGGTGCTGGAAAAACCTGCTCTCTACATGCCAAAAACTCAAACTTGAACCAAGTCTATCACTATGCACTAAACTAAAGTCAAAATGGATTAATGATCTAAACATTAAAGAAGAGACACTAACTCACTGGAAGAGAATGTGGGAGGAACTATTGAAGACGAAGGGGTAGGTAAAGAGTTCATGGACAATAATCAAATAGCACGGGAAACAGTAGAAAGAATTAAGAACAGGGACCTGCTGTTACTGAGAATTTTTTTCACATCAAAAGAAATTACCAACAAAGTGAAAAGGCAATCCACAAATTTGTTAAAAACCATGACAAATAAGTACTCAGAAAAAGATGTGCTCTCTAGAATTTGTAAAGAACTAAAAAATCATGAGGGCCTCAAAATTTAAAGATCCAATCCAGAAATGGGCATCCGAAATGAACACATGCTTCTCAGAGGAAGAAAATAAGAAGAAAATAAATATATGAAAAAATGCTCCACATCACTAGCCATTCGTGAAATGCAAATTAAAACCACCTTGAGATATCATCTCACCCCAGAAAGAATGGC
>NW_004524696.1:5628827-5629892 GCF_000260255.1 Octodon degus | reverse complement strand
ATGAATAGAATAATTTGTTCTAATGGTGTTTGTAAATAGGATCTCATGTCTGCATCTTGTACAGCAATAAACCACTAAGAAGAATGTATGCAGTGTGTTAATTATTGAAACTGTCTAGCGATTTGATTTGAAACTGTCTCATTGTTATTTGTTTATCAATAAAATTATGACAAAAAAAGAAATCACACAACAACAAATGTGAGAGAGGCTGTGGGGAAAAAGCTACCCTTCTGTGCTGCTGGTGGGAATGTAGACTGGTGCAATCGTTATGGAAATCAGTATGGAGACTCCTTAGAAAAGTTGGGCTGGAATTCCCATTTAAACCAGCTATTTCTCTCCTGGGAGTTTTCCCAGAGGTTCTGAAAACATCATATCATATTAATATATGTGTGCCTATGTTTATAGCATCACAATTTGTTATCGTCAGAACTTGGAAACAACCAAGATCCCCATCTCCTGAGGAATGGTGGAAAAGATGTGGTATTTTTGCACAATGGAGTATTATTCAGCTATTAAGAATGATAAACTCAAAGACTTTATATTGAAGTGGATGCCACTTGAACATATACTCATAAGTTAAATAAACCAGACATACATGTGTAAATATTGTATAGTCTCCCTAGTATAAGAACTCAAAAGAAGAAATACAAATAGAAAAGTATAACACAAATAAAAGGAAAACAGAATCTCAAAAACTAACTAATCAAAAGAGGGAAAGGAGAAGAGCTAGGAAACATGAATAAGTCACGCCCTACAATTATATGTAGAAGATGGGGAAGGCAATGATCCTGAGAATCTTCAGAGATTTTTTAATGTAGCAGTTAATTGGAAAGATTCTCACACTGACTAACTATATATAGTGATACCTGTGAACTAAGCTACTGCACTGCAGATGGTAATTTGTAATAGTAGTTTCGTGCTTGGAGTGCCTATCATTCTGGTCTTCTCTATGTGGCTGCTTGTCATGACATATGAGTTGCTGCTATGATGTCTCTTGGGTATGTGGTTGTTCAGGAAGAATGGGGTGGTGGATGAAAGCAAGACAAGAAAAGGAATATTGTGGGA
>NW_004524696.1:5611924-5627633 GCF_000260255.1 Octodon degus | reverse complement strand
TAAAATAAAATAAAAGAAGAAAAAAAAAGTTAAGGGCCAAAGGAAAATAATTTAAATTTCTTACTCTATTAGATAAGATTGAAATCCTGTGTAAGATGAAAGAAATAACCTGGGAAGAAAATAAAAAGTAAATGTTAAATTAACCTTCCACTAAGAAACACAGAGTGATTGAGATGCATGTCATTAAAGAAGCAATCTGGAGGGCTGCATACTCATCATATAATTTCAACTTTGAAACAGTTTTTAAAGCAAAATTATACAGATAGTAAAATGCCAGCACTGCCAGGGTTTTGAGAGGAAAGAGGGAGTGAAGACCAGGCAGAGCACAGGTATTGTAAGGTAGTGAAACTATTTTCTATGAAAGAATAATGGATTTTGAAAACAGCAGTTAATGGCTAGAATTTTAACTTGACTAACTCTGTATGCCGTTATCTGCTCTGAACAACTACATTGAGGACAGCTGTGTGTAATGCAAAACCATACTTGAATACCTGTCACCTCAGTCTTCTAAATGTGTACCATTTCTAATGTCATATCAATTATTAATATAATCTCTCTAATTTTTTTAAAAAGGTAAAAAATGTAGAAAAAAATAGTCTAGAGCAAAAATTTGAGGCTTCTTCAAAGCAAGTAGTAATATGCAATCATATGGCCAATCTTACATAACTATATCTGTTAATCTGAGCAACAGATTTGATGATAAAATAGATAATACATCTTCTATAGTTAATCAGCTATTCTTGTCTTGAAAATCTGTAATATAAGTATTGTATGTTACCCTGTTTCTGATTTTTTGTTCTCGCTTTTCTTTTCACTTTTCAAAATGAAATTTAATAAAAATACCTTCAGAAAACCTAAAAAATAAAAAAATAAAAGGACATATGGTGCTGTCAGTTACCAATACTCTACCATGCATTAAAGTTTCCCAGATGTTTAGTGAAAAACATGTGCTTGGGAAAAAGATTGAAATAAAGCCCAGCCTTCAATGCAAGTGCAATTGCATCTGCTGTCTACTTGAAAATGTTCACTAATTCCTGGGCTTCATAGGCATCAGTCATACTACTGAGGTGAGGAACAGAGGCAACTTTTCATATTCTTGAGGCAAGATTCACACCGAATCTGGGAAAGAATCTTTAAAATTATAGTTTGAAAATAACCTTTGCATGTCTCTCTGTACCCAGCAATGAGACCAAGAAAATTATCTTTCATTATCAATGTTTTGGGTTTTTTTTTTTTTTTTTTTTTTTTTTTTTGGCAGAACTGGGGATTGAACTCACATCCTTGCATTTGCCAGGGAAGCACTTATTCTACTAAGCCAACTCCCCAGCCCTATCATCAATGTTTTAAACTGTTACCACATAGTAAAATTTCCTGATTATTGCAGCAAATAGAATCCTGAATATTGGAGAGTACTAGAATTCTTACAGAATCAAAAGATAAACCTATTCTGATGATATCTAGGAAACATCAATATCCTTCAGCCAGTGGAAGATGGAGAGAGCACCAGAGCACAAGTAATCCATCAACATGAAGGGCTATGAGAGCAGGTCCTCATCATCATGTCCTTCTTCTAATTAGCAACGAGAACTTAGTAGACAGTGAGTGAATTTTTACTGTTATCTTCTATTTTTGTAAACTGGCTGATTTTTCTTTAGTTTTCAAATTTGTTTGAGACATTTGTACAGCTGTCTTAAAGATTACTCATTAAAACATGCCTAGAGACTACAACGCATTATGACCTAAGCTGTATGCAAAGGGAACAGAACTAAAACCCCAAAGCTATGCTGAAGACATGTTCTCAAACTCTACATTTCTGCTGAAACTTTGACATGTAGGAAACATAGAAAAGAAAAATAAAACAGCACATGTAGCAAAACTCCAGATACTTCCCCAGAAAGTTTATTGAGGCTAGTCCAGCAGATATGAAATGGTAATGCTGGCAGCTATTTGAAAATAGCTCTTTAGGAGACATTTTTCAATATGAAAAAAGCATTGGGAATAAAGTGAACTCCCAGCACCTAACTTCATTTCAAGGCCAATGTCAGGCAAGGTACCACTTCATTCAGCATTGTTGGTATATCTTGAAAACATAAATTTTTAAACAAAAGCATGGTAACATTACTGATGTCAAAAAAATAAATAATTCTTTGCTGTCATATAGAACTGGATATTTAAATTTGGTCCCCCCTCTTGTCTCAAATATTTCCGTATATTTGTTATGTTCTTAGCAGAATCTGTCTTAGTTACATTTTTGGTGCTGGGACAAAATACTCATCACTCAATCATAAGGGAGAAAAAGGTTATTTAGTTCCCAGTTTGTGGACATTTCAGTCTGTAATCCACTGGCTCCAAGGCAGCGAGGCACATGGGAGAGAGCAGCAGAAGACAGCACAGCAGTGAAAGAGCAAAAGAGGAGGCTCAAGCCTCTTTCCTCCCCTCTATTGCATGCAGACTACATGCCCAAGGGTGGGTGTGATGCACAGCCCCAATCCCAGCACTAGACAATGAATCAATCACAAACTCTAGATTCAGCTGCTTCTGAAAACCTGACCCCCACAACCTGCATGAGGATTTGGGGGACATCCAGACACAAATCATAACAGAATTTTAACATGATCTATGTGCTCCATAGACCTGATAAGCCCTGCTTGTCTCTATTAATTGCCAAATCACCTCACCATTATAGTTTCCCTGTCATTTATTTTGTTAAACAAGACAGGTTGTTTCAGGCCTTTCCATGGACAGATGGTTCCAATGCATCCTTGTCCTGCCTACCCTTTCTCTGTCTTCAAACTGGTTGGTGGATTGAAGTCCCTGAGCAGTGCTTGTTAACATCTGGCCCTAGTGATTCCCTGGTGCTGCTGTGTGCACTGCCCCGGGATGACATAGTCACGACTAAGCAGGAGATGCTCTCAGCCAGTCTCCTGAACCAACCTAAAGTTCCATGCCTACCACTGCAAAGGGTTTTAGCATTTGTTGATGGTTTCAACTAAGGTCAGTCTTTGTATGAGGTGCTGGAAAGTGCTGTTATGGCCAGTATTATTCTGTATTCATTGGCTAGACTTTGTAAAAAAAAAAAAAAAAAAAAGAGTTTCTAGCATTGTTATGGCCCCTGACAGCAATCTCAGTACTCAGAAGTCTGAGGCAAATACATAGACAGACACTGCCTCAAGCCAACCAGAGAGAGAGAGAGACAGAGACAGACAGACAGACAGACAGACAGACAGACAGACAGACAGACGGAGAGACAGAGACAGAGACAAAGAGACAGAGACAAGAAAGGGAAAAAATAAAGCCTTTCACTACTATTTGCATACTTTATGTGGGCTGATAAAGATTGCCTGGTGCACACATGTTTTCACAGAAGCAGCTTCTGCTAATGATTAGGCTTATAATAATCAGTAGAGATCTATGTACACTTTTTATTCTGTGTACTTATTCCATTTGAGAGTATATCTTAAATTTTCAACAATGCTTCTGTTATAGTTTGTGTCTAGTTGTCCACCCCAAATCTTCATGTAGGCATTGGGGCAGGGTTCTAGAGTTTGTGATTAATTCTTGTTCCAAGGTTGGGATTATTCATCTGAGTGCTTCTGGGATTATGGGTGTGAGTGCTATGTGGTCCTGGGGCAGGTAGCCTAGAAGCAATATAAAGAAGGGAGAGAGGCTTGCTCTTTGGCTCTGCTGCTGCCACCTCTTCTCCTCCCTGCTTGCTCTTGTTGCTTTCCACTGCCATGAACTGCTGCTATCTGCCACATACCACTCGGCCTTGGAGCCAGACAGTATGGACTGAAATCTCCACAAACTGTGAGCTAAATAAACCTTTCCATCCCTGATTTTGGGTGTTTTGTATTTTGTACCACCAATGAGGAAAAAGCAACTTAAAAAGTAATTAGATAGCTACTTTTTTTTTTTTTTGGTACAGGATCTCACTATGAAGCTGAAACTCATAATGATGCTACTGTTTTCAGCCTTCCCCAGCACTGGAATTACAGGTATGCTGCCACTATGCCTGGTCTCAGTGGCTGGCTCAGCATGCCCAGAGAGCAGAGCCAGCATGGCATGTGGTGCTTGGGATGGAAACCTAGTCCCTGCATTTAACTAAGCAGGTACTTAGTCAGCTGAGCTATCTCACTGGTCCTGTAATTCTTACCAATAAGAATATGCCACATATTCTTCTACCAAGTGATCTAACCAAAAAAGCAGTTAAGGAAGTTCTGAATTAACTTAGTTTTACTATGAATTTTAACTATGAGATACTTTTAGCTTATTATTTTCTCTAGTAGTGTTTAATATTCTTTTTTGTGCTGAATTTTTGGGACATAAAAGGGAATTGAGAAAAGAGTTTGTGTTCCATTTCCTCAGAGCAACGCCAAGCTGACCAACTTCAGTCAGCTTGGACGTTGTCTCCTGGCTTCCAGCACAGACTCTTTGGCCTCTTCCTTGGGTCCTTCAGCTTTTGCTCACACACTCACCAGCCTTCCTTCGCAGACTCATCAGCCTTCTATCCCCTCCATTGCAGAAACATTGGCTGACTGATACAAATTTACACAAAACACTGTAGTGAGCTCTATACCTTAGACTACATCCTTTAACTTCTAGTGTGAAGATGCCCTCTGTATGCTTCCTCATCTGACTCTGCAGCTGACCATCATAAGCCATTCTTATAATTTCCTATAAATTTGTACTTCTTGTGTTATATCTGTTCCTTGTATTACATCTGTTCCTCTAGTAAAACCCTGACTGATACAGCTTTGTTGATGGAGTGTATTACATTTATGGATTTGTGTATATTGATCTGTCCCTGAATTCCTGGGATAAATCCTACTTGGTCATGATGTATAATCTTCTTGATTTACTGCATTCTGTTTGCTAGTATCTTACTGAGGATTTTGGCATCTATGTTCATTAGGGAAATTCTCTTATAATTTTCTGTTTTTGTTGGCTCCTACTCTGATTTTGGTATCAGATAATAGTTGTAGGATCTCTACTTTTTCCCTTTGTTTATTTTATTTTATTTTTTATTTATTTTGTATAGGCTGGCATACTCACTATACAGCTTGGACTCATAGTGATCCTACTGTTTTCAATGTCCCCAGCACTGGAATTACAGGCATGAGCCACCACACCTGGTCTCAGCTCAGTGTGCCCATGGGTGCAGCCAGTGGGGCATGTGGCACCAGGGTTCAAATCTCGGTCCCTGTGCTTGCCTAAACAGGAGTCTAGTCTGCTAAGCTATCTCACTGGCCCTTTTATTTTGCTTAATTTCTTGCTCTGCCCGGTAGCTCTCTTCTGTTATTAATGAAGTTGTGATCATCTTTGTCTCTTTCTAAAATATCTGTTAGTACTCTTTGTAGGGTTGGTTTTGTGGTCATTAATTTCTTCAGTTATTCTTTGTCATGGAAATATCTCAAATATATTTGGTAGATTTTCAGGGTACATCAATCTGGATTGGAAGTTATTTTCTTTCAGGACCTGAAATACTTCAGTCCAAGCTCTTCTTGATTTGATGGTCTATGTTGAGAAGTTTGCTGTGATTATGATGGGTTTTCCATTATAAGTAATGTATTTCTTCTAACAGCTTTTAATATTCTCTTCTTTCCCTCACTTTCTGAGATATTGATTATTATATGTCTGGGTGAAGATTTATTTTGATTTTGTCTAGCAGGAGTTCTATATGCCTTATTTTATGTATGTCAGATTATTTTCTCATTCTTGGGAAATTTTCTGCTACTACTTCTGCGAACAGTCTTTTTATATCATTTGTGTTAACTCCAGCTATTTCATGGATTGCAGTTAGTCTTATGTTATTTTTTCTTTGCATCATTTTGCAGCTGTTGTTCTGTTATTTCCTGGTTCCTTGTTATTTTTAATAGATCTTTTGTTCATGTTTACTAGCTTCAGTGCTATCTTTGGGATCTGAAATTGTATCTTCAGTTTTGCTCAAGCAGTTTTTCCATCTTTCAACGGAATAATTAATGTCCTGGACATCTGTTTCATGCATTCCAGTTCTTTTCAGTATTGTTTATTCAATGTTTTCATCATTTTGCTGTCCCCTCCACTTTTTGGTCTATGTGTTCAATAGGAGCATTGAGCAATTCTTTCATAATTATTGTCAATTCTTTTTTTAGCTGAAAGAATAATATTTTTCATTTATGCATTTGCTATAGGGCCTCTCTATGTAGCTCGAACTCATAGTGATTCTTCTGTTTTCAACATCCCCTGTACTGGGATTACAGGCATGCCCCACCATGCCTGGATTTGCTTCCTGGATCAGCACATTCTGGGGGCCTGGCATACATTCAAGACTGGGGATCGAAATCCTGTCCCTGTGCTTGTCAAAGCCAGTGCTTAGTCTGCTGAGGTATCTCATCAGCCCCTTAGAGAATATTTTTTGTCTGATTTCCTCGATAGCCTGATCGAGTTGTTTCTTTATTTCAATTACTATCATCTCAGAAATTATAGAAATTACTTACGCTTCTTCAAAGTTCTTCTATGACCTTGTCTTGTGGACTTATTTTGGGTGGGCAATTTCTGATGAAATTGCCTTTGTTCCTTCCTCTTGTCATTTTTTTGAAACTCCCCATATTCTCAATGGCTCTGCAGTGATGGTGTCAGGTGGGATGAGGGTGTGCAAGGTGCTTAGGAGAGTTGGAGGGCAGGGTAAGCTCACCAAAGCTTCTGCTGTGTGGCATTCAGTATGGCTTGCACTTTGGTTGGGGTGTGGTGAGCTGCAGCCCAAGAAGGATGCAGTGATGAAGAGGGTAGGCCCAAGTTTTCCAACGTCTTCTCAACGGTGCACAAGGTAGTGCTCACCAATGCTCCTACTGGTCCCTGTGACAGTCTTATGGATGTCCAGTTTCAGGTCTCTGCTGAATCTTCTGGGTGATGATGATTGACTTAAGCTCAGCTGAGCTTCAGCAAGGGTAAAGGGATTGGGGCAAGGTTCACAAGGTGCCCTCTGCAATCCTCCAGGCAAGGACAGGTGGCCAAGACTCAGACGAGCTCAGGAAGCAAAATTTTCTGCTATTACTTCTTCAAATAGTTTTGGTGTTTTTTTGGCACTTGTGTTGAGCATTGCTTTTTCATTGACACCTTTAATTCTTATATTATTTTTCATGATTCAGCTGCTAAATTATTATTTATTGTTTCCTTATTATTGTTAAGAGAGCTTTTCTTTGATAATTGCTAACTATAATGCTGTCTTCAAGGTGTGAATCTATCTCCAGTTCTGCTCAAGTGGTTTTTCCAGCTTTCAATTGAATTTTAAATTTGCTGGATATCTCTTTGAGTCTGTTTCATGCATTCAAATTCTTTCCTATATTGTTCATTGAGAGTTTCCATCATTTTTCTGTTTCTCTATTTTTTTAGCTTTAGACATGCTGAGTAATTTTCTTTAGACATGCTAAGTATTTCCTTTAGACATGCTGAATAATTATTTCATGTGGTTATCATTTATTTTTTGTACTTGAAAGATTATTTCTAATCTGATTTCATTAGCCTGGTGGTGTTTTTTCTTTACCTCAGTTACTATCACTTCAGAAATTTTATGTCTGTAACTTCCAGTTTCTTCTATGTCAATATCTCCTTTACTAGTTTTGGGTTGGCCAGAGGTCTGAGATTTCATTTTGCTCCTTTTCTGTATTTTCACATTTTTTTAAATTTCAAATAATCTCTTGTTTTGTATTCTAAAGTGATCTTTCTGAATTTGAGTAGTAGGTTGCTGTATCACCAATATAAGGCCTCTCCAGGAATAGCCTGTACTTCTGTGTTATCTTCTGTGTGTACAACTCCTGGTTTGTGTCTGTCCCAGTATCCTACCTTCCCAATTAATTGAGGGTGAGATGTTTTTCTAGGTCCCTAGTTTTTTGGAGTAGGATTATGGAGAGTTTGTTACTCCAGTATGTTCAAATATTGTTCCACAACTGATTACAACAGATACGACATCATAGCTACAATTAGCTATAAGTAATATAATTAGCAATAAGAACAGTTTAGACACTAACTCTTTTAACTATTGATTTTGTACTTTAGACCATTGGCACAAAGTCTATAGTTATATAACACAATCAATCCTAAATTAAGAATTTGTATGCAATGTATTTCTCCTTATTAGTGTGGAATTACCCTGGGTTCCTCTAGAGGAGCTGGTTGTCATTTGCAGACACTTCCCATGCTGGCTGCCTGACCATCAGTGTAAGAGTGTGGGCCAGGCACCACAGTTCCTCCATCCTGAGGTATCCTGGTGGTGGTCATGGTGGAGATTCTCCCTACCTGAGTGACTCACAATGGCTCCCTGTGGCCTGCCAAGATGCACTGCTGCTCCCTTGAATGTGGAATGTCTGGGAGTGGGTTTTCTCTTCTACTCAGTGACTCTTCAATTCTCCCAAACCTGACAAATTTGCACTGTCACACCCAAGGTGGTGGAAGAATGAGAGACAGTGTTTCTCCCCTCCCAAAGAGGTCCCTGAGGCTCTCAAAGCTCACCAAGGATCATCAATACTGCCAAGATGACAGGAGGTGAAGTGATTGGAGTGGGTTTTCTCCCCTCCTGAGTGGCTCAAAAATGCTCCTGAGGATCATCAATGTTCATTGTCACTCCTTATTCTTTTTTTCTTTAGTTCATCTGTCTCATTGTGGAGTATTAAAATCCCCACTCTGATGGTATTACCAGTTATTTGATCTTTATGTTCATCAGTATTTTTTATGACAATATATGCTGTTGTACTCAGCACATAAATTCATCAATATTATCTCTTCTTGTTGGATTGTTCCCTTATGTAGAATGGATTCACATTCTTTGTATTCTAATCAACTTTAGCTTGAAGTTTACCATGTCTGAGATTAAAATTGCTATCTCTGTTTGCTTTTCAGGTCCTGCTGCATGAAATATTGTTTTCCAAAGGCCAGCTATATAGCTCAGCAGATTTAAGTGCCTGCTTAGGTAGACACAGGGGCTGGGGTTTGATCCCTGGGGCCTGCTGGCCCAGCACGTGTGGTGAGCTGAGACAGTAGTTCAGCCTTGGGGTGGTGGTGCACACCTATAATCCCAGCGCTTGGGAGGCTGAAAACCAGGAGGATCGCAATGAGTCTGATCTGTGTAGTGAGACTCTGTAGACTCTGTGATAAATACACACACAAAAAAAATAGTGGTTTCCATCACTTAATTTTTAGACTGTGAATGTCTTTAAGGCTTGAGTGAGTTCTGGAATATCCAGCATGCTGATCTGTGCCTTATATGTTGAGCTGTTCTCATATTTCAGAAAATTTCTGTTATGATTTCTGAAATATGCTATCATCTAGCTGTTCTCTAACTCCAGTTAACCTTCAGCTGGTCTTTTTAGTGTCATCTCTTAGCTAATGGATAGTCTGTTCTTGTTTTTTCACAGCTTCTTTGAGTGACATTGATAATTTACCATTTTGTCACATACTCTGTCTTTGCAATATTTCTTCAATTTATTGTATACAATAAATATAATATATAATAAAATATATATTTAAATTGCAGATATTGCTGCTACTGCATCTGGAATATTTTTCAAAATTCCTCTTTTGTTTATTTGTGAATTGAAAACAATTGTATTAGGGAGCTTGCCAACACAGTTCACCACACATTTAATCATTTTGAAGGAATTAGTCTCAAAGCTATTTCAACTTTGATTTTTCTTAGTCTTTCTCTGTTTCTCAGCAGGAACATTTTTACGCTTGTGAATCAAATGTTAAATATACAAAGTAGGCCACCAGCCTCTGATATTTGCCAACAAACATTTTGCAGTGCCAAATTTTCAGCAAAAAATGGTTTGCAAAATTTGGAGTTCATTTTGGCAAGACAAAATTATGATACAACTATTAGAAAAGAAGTGCTAAAATACAGTTGACTAAAGCTGAGGTAGAGATTTGAGAAGAAAAGGTATGACTTCCAAAACCTTCTTTAAAGATGTTAATTGAAGAACCTTGATGATGGGAAATAATACAAATGATGTACAAGTGAATTATTTATGTCATTTGATAAGTGCTTCAGCAAAATTTACTCAGATAAGAACTAAAACTACTAGGCAAAGTGAGTTTTGGAGATTCCATTTTAATCATTTAACCTGCTTTTCCAAAACACAGCCTATAGTCTGGTTGCCCACTACAAATATTATAACACAAATAATAGAAATGAAGCTTTGTTGTTTATTCATATTAAAAACATTTTGTAGTTTGTATGTGGCTCAAGGACAGCATCAATGTTGCTCAAGCAAGCCAAGAAGTTAGATATTCATGCTGAGAGTACCCCTCAAACTTAGTTGTCAAAGTTTCAGTACAGATTAATTTAAAATATAAACAAAGGGGCCGGGGAGATGGCTCAGTAAAATAAGCACTTCCCTGGCAAGTGCAAGGGTCTGAGTTCAATCCCCGGTTCTGAAATAAATAAATAAATAAATAAATAAATAAATAAATAAATAAAATAAAAACAAATTTAGTATCATGACTGATAGGAAGTCAAATTTCATTTTCCAGCACAGTGTATCACTGGAATTCATCATGTAGGCTGCTGTAAGTCTCTAAAATCTCCATCCTAGGTCAGTCACTAAGCTAAATGTCAAAATATCCTAAAACCTAGTGACATAAAATAGCCATATTCTGAAAGTTAATTTTAATTTATTTGTGTTTGGGTCCAGATTCAGGATTAGCAAACAATAAGGTGAGGTGGGCATGGCATGTTCCTGCTCATTGCTGTGCTGGCATCAGCAGCAAGCAAGATGCTCTCTCTCCCTTCCCACAGGATGCTCCGTGTCCACACAGAGCTTTCTGATGTTGTGTGTAGTGGAATCAATCACAAGAGCCTGAGAGTCCCAAGAGAAGGCAGAGCAGGAGGCAGTCAGATACAGAAGGATAGAAGTGGAAGTCATACCATTTAAATAACCTAGGCCTAGAAGCCCCGTGGCATCAGTTGGTCATTTATATGACAATCAAGAGAGCCATTTTAGGGGCCATAATAAGCATTTGCCTGGCAAATGCAAGGGCCTGAGTTCAATCCCTGGTTGAGAGAGAGAGAGAGAGAGAGAGAGAGAGAGAGAGCCATTTCAGAGTGCAAGACAGAAAAGAACTTCCCTCTCCATAAGAGTACAGTTAGTCAAGCATAAGAAAAGCATGTGAAGCAGATAGAGTACTCCATTCTCTCTCTCTCTCTCTCTCTCTCTCTCTCTCTCTCTCTCTCTCTCATCTCTCATATGTGTCTTTCTGTCTCTGTATCTCTCTCCCTCTTTGGCTCTCTTTCTCTTTCTTTCTCTCTTTCTCCTTCTGTCCTTTTCTCCCTTGTTGCTCTTTTCCCTTTCCTTCTCTCTCATTTTCCATATTGGAAATCAGAATCTACTTAGACAGCAGATGCTTGGCTTTCAGACCCATGCAATAGAATAAACCTAACTTAAAACGATTAAATATTACATATATGGCTTATTTTCATTTTACATTGATTCAGATTTCAGATTCAAGGACACAATTCCTACAGAAAAAGTTCTGGAAACAAAACTTTTATATTATATTTATATTCTATTTGGCCTTTTCACAGATATATTTCCAGGAAAAAGTTCACCCCATGGTAGTAAATGATATTTCTAAACAAAGAACATGAATGTGAGTATCCTCAAAATAGGTCACTGGGTCATCTCCAGGCCAGCAACCAGGAAATCTGCATGTGTCTCCCGGTTTCATCAATAGCATTGCTTCTAAGACAGGGTTGGATTTTGTAGTGATGAAAACTTCCAACGAAAAGAGACAAATATTACCATGTCAAAGAGATACCGAGTTCCAGGTTGTAAAAAAAGACAACCTTATTTATAGGATCAAAAATAGGAAATTAATAAGCCTAGGAAATACAAGGGAGATTTTCTTTATGAAGTTAATGTCACTCTACATCATCAAGAGACCTCATCTGAGTCAATAAAAGTGGGATATAATTGGAATAGGTCTTGACAAAGATTAACCCAAACTATCATTTTCCATATAAGTTGCATACCACTTAGTTCATTTTAAAATAGATCTTCAGGAATACTGAACTTGTGAGATCTAGATGTAATGTTAAGTTAACAGAAAAAAAATCATAAAATCACTTGAGCAGGATAAAACTTGACACATACCATGAATCAAAGTAATAGAGAAATGACCTGTACACAGAGATGAGGACAAGACAGCTGCTGCGAACAAATGAGCTGATTTACCCTTAAAATGTGCTTTCAGAACCTTGCTGAACTCCTACTGAGAAATGACTAAACTCCATCTGGTTTTCATCTGCTTTAGCCACAGGCAAGCTTATTATAAAGCAAAAGATAAAAAATAATTTCAACCTAGCAAAGTATCCAAATATTATCTAACCTATGTTTTTATGGACATAGTCTGATGTGGCTTACTCTCCTATGAAAATCAAGGCATGTTAAATGACCATGGAAAGAACAGTAAGTAATTAAATTTTCTACTGATGTCAGAAAGTTAGTCACAAGAAGAAACCCCATGCCTATGTGAAAATTGGCAACAACTTAACTGAGTCTTGCTCAGCTCCTAACATCCTGCCTAAGAAATATTTGGAAAGTCATGAGTCAGCATATGGGGTTGAACAAATTCAATGATTTATTAAAACTTTTTGCTTTCAAAAATAATAGTTGTCTGGTTTGTTGTATTTTTTTTCTATCTCTACCTTTAATGACACTTGGAATCTTTTAGACTTTGTTAAATTGAGCAGTCACTTGTTGTCATAAGTGTTTTATTTTATTTTGTATTATTTTTATTGAGAAACAAATAGCAATTAGTTTAAAAACTGATTAATATGACAATTTCAATAATTAATGCATTGTACATTATTATCTTCTTAATGGTTATCCATAGTACAAAATGCAGACAGAATATCCTTTCCAAATATTATTAGTACAAATTTTTCCTCTCATTAAATTAAGCAAAAGTAGCTGTATATCTATCCTAACTATTCTGTATATACTGATACAAAATGGTCTTTCCTTTGTATACCCCCTTTTCTTTTAGTTCTGTCAGAGATGGGTATTCCATTGGCATCTAAATACTGTAGGTGTGTAAATTCAGCAATGCAATCCAACATGGTCCAGCATTACACAATAGCAGTGGGCTATCCGCAGAAGTTGTGGACTTGAGTCTTTCACAACTCAGGATATTAATATGGCCTTGTAATCTCCTTGGTCAGATAATTTGGGACACAACTGAGTTACATGGTTTTACATTATAAGTTCTGATATGTCCTGAGTTTTCACTCACCTTGGAAGGCTAGGGCCAAAATTTTGGCTGTCCTTGGATCCCTTCTTTTTCTTTAATTTTTGGTCTTCAAACTTAGATTGTTAACTGTCCAGAAGAAGAGCTTATTATTACCCTACATCACATGCAGTTGGGCTTAACATCACTATCTATCTGAATATCAAACATCTGAGGCATAACATGGAACAGGTGTTTTCCACCAAGTAATGATACGACAAATTTTAAGTCCCTACAGAATATGGAGAAAAAAAGTTTAAAAATGAAAAATATTTAAAGAATATAAATAAACAATTACATATTTCTACACATAAATTAACAAATCTAAACACATGCAGCATTGTAGCAGGACAGTCCTGTGACAATTTTCCTTGTATCTTTTTTTTCCATTTATTACATTTTTTATTTTTTATTTTTTTTAATTTATTTATTTATGTGTGTGTGTGTGTGTGTGTGTGTGTGTGTGTGTGTGTGGTCAGCTCAGCCCACCAGGGGGCGGGACTGGCTGGCATGTGGTGCTGGGGGATTGAACCGCGGTCCCTGTGCTTTGCTAAGCTTGTTCCAAGTAGGTGGTCCAGACCACTGAGCCATCTCACCAGCCCCAGGAATAAGGTTTTTTTTGTTTGTTTGTTTGTTTTTCTTTTTTTTTTTTACTCCTCGAATGCCTTCAGGGCACTTTTGGCTGGTTGGAGTGTTGTGGGGATCGAACTAGAGCAACCGGAGACTGACAGCTTTGTGGAAGCAGTCACTTAAAGAACTGAGCTAGGGTCAGGTCCTATTACATTTTTTAAAAAACAAACATATACTTGAGAGACATTATGGTAATAATTGATATGTCATGACAAAAAGTATGTATTTAGAAGACCAGAATGAGAGGCATTCCAAGCATGACCCTTCTATTACACACTGCTAAATTCAGTGCAGTTGCTTGGCTTACAGATATCAGCATATATAGTTAGTCAGGGTAAGAATCCTACCAATTAACTGCTACTTTCAAAAATCTGCTGATGTTTCTCAGGATCATTGCTTTACCCTTCCTGAGCATATAAATGTATGGCTTTGCCTCTGTCATGTTTCCCAGATTTTCTCCTTGCCTTCTCCTCGTTGTCCAATCCTAAAGTTCTTGTTTCCCTTTTAATTGTGTTATACAATTCTACTTATACTTATTTTTTAGAGTTCTTATACGAGGGAGACTATACAATAATTACACATATGGGTCTGGTTTAACTCATTTATGACTATATGTTCAAGTGGCATCCACTTAAACATGAAAGCTTTGACTTTATCATTCTTTATTGCTAAGTAATACTCTATTGTATAAATATACCACATCTTTCTCATCCATTCCTCAGGCGATGGACATCTTGGTTATTTCCAAGGTTTGGCTATCACAAACTGTGCTGCTATAAACATAGGTATGCATATATCACTATGATATGACGTTTTCAGTTCCTCTGGGAAAATTCGCAGTAGGAGGAGAGCTGGCTTGAATAGGATTTCCAGTACTAGTTTTTTAAAGAGTCTCCACACGGATTTCTATAACAGATGCACAAGTCCACATTCTGACCAGCAGTGGAGAAGGGTTCACTTTTTCCCAAGGCCTCTCCAACATTTGTTGTTGGTTGATTTCTTTATGATAGCCATCCTATCTGGGGTAAGATGGTATCTCAGTGTTGTTTTAATTTAATTTCATGGATAGCTAGTGATGAGGAGCACTTTTTCATATATTTATTCGCTTCTTTTCATCCTCTGAGAAGCTTGTATTCATCTCGAACACTCAGCTCTGGATTGGATCTTTAAATTTAGGGGTCCTAAAGATTTTTAGTTCTTTATAAATTCTAGAGAGCAGAACTTTGTCTGAGTGCACTTCTCAATAAGAGTTGGTCACATTTGTTAATTCTTTCGAGTGTTACCAATGCAATTTGATTTTTGTGCATGAACTCTTTGCTTACCCCTATGCCTTCAAGAGTTCCTCCTTCTTTCTTTTCCAGGAGATTTAGTGTTTCTGTTTTAATGTTTAGATTTTTAATCCATTTTGACTTTAGCTTAGTGCATGGTGATAGATCTGGATCAAGTTTTAGTTTTTGTCCTGTGGAGAGCCAGTTTTTCCAACACCATTTGTTAAAGAGGCTATCTTTCTTGCAATAGGCATGTTTGGCCCCTTCATCAAAGATCAGGTGGTGGAGTGTGTTCATAGAGGCCTCAGGATCTTCTAATCTATTCAACTGACCCTTGGGTCTATTTTTTTGCCATTACCTTGCTGATTTTATCACAGTATCTTTGAAGTATAATTTCAACTCAGGAATTGTAATGCCTCCTGCCTTGTCTTTACTGCCCTGGATTGCTGTTGCTATTCTATGTGTTTTGTGTTTCCAAATAAATTTTAGGAACTATTTCTCTAGGTCTGTGAGGTATGTTGGTGGTAGTTTGATAGGGATTGCATTAAATCTGT
>NW_004524696.1:5608606-5609888 GCF_000260255.1 Octodon degus | reverse complement strand
TCTTTCATTTTCTGAAATCCTCTAAGAACTCTTTTTTCAGAGTACTGTAATTTTCCATGAAAATATCTTTGACTTAATTATTTAGATAAATTTCAAGATATTTCATTTGCGCAGTGCTATTGTAAACTGTATTGTTTCCCTAACTTCCCTCTCAGTGTGTTTGTTATCTGTGTAGAAGAATTCTATTGACTTTTGGATATTAACTTTCTATCCTGCTATACTTCTGAACTTGTGTATCAATTCTAGTAGCTTCTTGCTGGAGTTTTTTTGGGTCTTCCAGGTAAAGTATCATGTTATCTGCAAATAATGATATTTTAACTTCTTTTCTACATATTCTTACTCCTTTATTTCTCCCTCTTTCTAATGGCTCTAACTAATGATTCCAGAACTATACTGAATAGGATGGTGATAGAGGACATCCTCGTCTTGCACCAGATTGGAGAGTAAAAGATTTCTGTTTTTCCTCATTTAGAATTATATTAGCCATTAGGTTGCCATACATGGCTTTTAAAATTAAAGTAGAGGCCTTCAATTCCAATTTTGTGCAAGACTTTGAACATGAGTCAGTGTTGGATTTTGTCAAAAGCCTTCTCTGCATCAACTGAGATGATCATGCGGTTTTTTTATTGCACTCTATTGATATAGTATATTACATTTATAGCTCCTCAAATACTGAATCATCCTAGCATCCCTGTGATGAATCTTACCTGGTCATAGTGTATGATTTTCTTGATGATCTATAGATTCTTTTTGCTAGGATTTTTTTGGTGACTTTTGCATGTATGTTCATAAAGAAGATTGGCTTGCAGTTTTCTTTTATACTTGTGCCTTTCCCTGGTTTTGGTATCAGTATACTATGTACCTCCAGGAGTATTTTTGTGAAAACTGTTTCCTTTTCAATTTCATTGAAGAGTTTGAGGAGTATAGAGATTATATCTTCTGTAAATTTCTTTGTAGAATTCAGCTGTGAATCCATCAGGACCTGGACTTTTCTTTGTTCGCAAGCTTTTTATTACACTTCATATTTCATTGGCTGTTAATTGGGTTATGGAGAGTTGTTATATCACTTGATTCAGTTTTGGTAATTTGTACCTTTCTAGGAATCTGTCCATTTCATCTGTATCCTCTATTCTGTGAGCATAAAGATTCTCAAAGTAGCTATGGAGAACGTTCTGAATTTCCACTGGGTCAATGGTGATTGCACCTTTATCATTCCTCTTAGCTTGTATATGATTTTCTTTCCTCTTTTTGATGAGGTTAGCTGGTTGCTAATCAATTTTAT
>NW_004524696.1:5588432-5607746 GCF_000260255.1 Octodon degus | reverse complement strand
TGACCTATCTTTTTGGGATAAGGGGTTGTTAAGGTCTCCTATTAAGATTGTGTTATTGAATATTAGGTTTTTCATGTTCATTGAGATTTGTCTTCTATAGTTGGGTGCTCCCCTGTTTGGTGTATAGATATTTGTGAGTTTTACCTCAAGGAGGAGAGTGGAGATTACACTGGGCCATTAAGAAATTCTCCAATTTGTTACTCTAGTGAAGTTCATGAGAACATCAAAGCACAAGATGTGCTGCAGAGATGTGGAACCTTGGCTTAGATCATGGGATTTTTGTTGGTTTTGTAGAGGATAGTTGATGTAGGGACATGGCAGTTTGAAACAGAATATCTGTGGAGACATCTTTAAGGATTGGGAGTTAATTTCCTTCAAGGATAGGAAGAAATTGTTCTGTTCTACTATACCTAGAGGAAGAAGTGATCCCCATCTTGAATTTTCCCCCTAACTGCTATATAGTCACCTTCTTTATGTCATCTGGTCATATTCTTCATTTGAAGTTGAGACTGTCTGAGAATAGGATTGCTACCTCTGCTTTTTTCTGAGGTTCTAGGGCATATAGTATTGTTTTCAATCATTTGATTTTCAGCCTATCAAATTCTTTATGAGGTAAAAGTATTTCTTTATATAGCATATTGTTGGATTTTGTTTCCTAATCCATTGTGCCACTGCATTTCTCTTAATTGGTGAATTGAGTGCTTTTACATTGATGGTTATAATTCAGATTTGTTGACTTATGATTTACATGTTATTTACCTGCTGTTGTTTATTCCTCTTTTTCCTGTTTTTTAATTGTTTGCCCTATTTAGTGTTTTCCTTTTGTTCTCATTCATGGAGTTCTGATCATTTTTGTCCCTTTTTAGAACATCTTGCAATAGTCTAAGGTTGGGTTTGTCATGAAAATCTTCATTTGTTCTTTGTCATGAAAGTATTTCACTTCTCCATCAAACTTGAAAGGGAGTTTTGCACGGTAGAAGAGTCTGGCCTGGAAATTGTTCTCATAAAGCACTTGAAGTATTCTACTCTTTACTCTTCTTGTCTTCATGGTTTGTGAAGAGCAGTCGGCCATAATTGTGATGGGTTTTCCTTTGAATGTGATCTGCTTCTTTTCTCCTGCAGCTTTCAGTATATTATTCTTGTGTTGGCTTTCTGGGATCTTGACTATTATATGACTCTTTGTGTTTTTAATTGGGTTGAAGTTATTTGGCATTCTATATGCTTCTGTTACCTTAATGTCCAATTGTTTCCTCATATTTGGGGAGATTTCTGCTATTACTTTTGCCCATATTCTTTTTATATCATTTGTATTATCTCCTTCTTTCTCATTGAAGCCTATTAGTCTCATGTTGTTCAACTTTGCATCGTCTTCCAGGTGATGAATTATTTTTTCCTGCATCCTAGTTGTTTTTAAGAGATCTTTTCTTAACTTTTCACTAGCTGCACCAGTGTCTTTAAGATCTGAAATTCTCTCTTCACCTTCACTTAAATGGTTTTGCAGGTTTGTGATTAAGATTTTAAGTTCTTCTGTATCTCATGGACTCTGCTTCATGCTATCTATTTCTTTCCTGTATTGTTCATTCAAGGAATCTGTCATTTTTCTAATCTCTTTTTTTAGTCAATGTCTTCTTTAGAAACAATTATTAATTCTTTTACTGCAGAGGGCTTGTTTTTTTTTCAGACTGGTTTTCCTCAATATGTTTCTGCATTGGATTCTTTACTTCAGATGCTATTAATTCAGGGATTTCTTTTTTATTTCAGAAATTAATTTTGCTCTGAGTTCTTCTGCATCTTTCTGCTGTTGTTTCTTTACTTCTGCCACTATTAATTCATATATTTCAGCTGAGCTAGTACCTTCTGCACTTGTTCTAGGTGAGTTCAAGCCCTGAGATTGCATCTTGCTCCTTCTCTTTTTCATTTTGTATAGCACTGACCTCTGATCTTTAGTGTAGAGCTTTGGTGCAGTTGTAACCTTAGTGCCTACTGAAATTGGAGTGCAGATCTATTAAGTTTGAGTTTATCCAGTTATGCCTGGCTTGGATCTAGCTGTTGTGTTCAGTTCCTTCCTGCTACAGCCCTGAGAAGTTAACCTGTTGTGCCCCTCTGGCACAAAAGTGGATCTGTGGTGTCCCTCTGTTGTGCCCCTGGCACAATGATTGATTGAAGAATCTTGGAGCTTACTGTAGGTGGAGTTGTCCCACACAAGCATTTGCTTCAGAAAGGGCTAAGTAGGGGTGAGAGAAGAATTTGCAAATGCAAGAGCTATGACTAGGGACTGGGAGGAGAGTAGAGATTACACTGGGCCAGGAAGAAATTCTATAATTTGTTACTCTAGTGAAGCTCATGAGAACATCAAAGCACAAGATGTGCTGCAGAGATGTGGAACCTTGGCTTAGATCATGGGATTCTTGTTGGTTTTGTAGAGGATAGTTGATGTAGGAACATGGCAGTTTGAAACAGAATATCTGTGAAGACATCTTTAAGGACTGGGAGTTAATTTCCTTCAAGGATAGGAAGAAATTGTTCCATTCTACTACACCTAGAGGAAGAAGTGTTCCCCATGATCATTCTGAGGGACAGGTGGTCACTGATAGAATGACAAGTGATTTCTGCTGTAACCCACATGTCCTCCCTTGAGATCAAGACTGCCACATTGATGTGATGAACCTAAAGTTTCACTTTAGGCCACAGACTTCTAAAATTCACTAAATGATCATTTGCCAAAATTATTTTATTTTCATGCTGCTGTGTTATTGAAAATCACAGATCTTCATGCTAGCACTCAGAAGAACTGAGATTGTCACTGGGTCCTTGGATTTTACAGGTTCATTACATTGAGACCCTGCCTAGTTTGTGTGAAAAAAGAAAAGCCTTGAAGTTGTAAAATCTTGGTTTCAATTCTGGCTCTGCAATTTTTTATTTAACAAAGGCTTTCTAATGCCAGATTCCTCATCCTTGACATGCGGATGTCTGTCCAGCCTGCTTGACAAAGCTCCTGTAAAGATCAAAACATAAATCTTCTGAAAATACTTTTAAAACAACCAAGGTCTGTAGAAACAAGGCATTACAATCTTGTGCCTGTCTTATCTTTTGATAGTATTATTTCCAGATACTTTCAGAGTTACAGGGAGGAAACAGAATGAAACCACCTCTGTTAAAAGGAAGGCTAAATAATAGCACTTTTTCTAGAGAAAAAAAGAGTAATCACAAAATTTAGGCACAAATAAGGATATATATATGAACACCATGTTTCTAGTTTTTTAGAACAGGCTTGACTAACTGGTAAAGAGGTTTGTCTACTAATACAAAGGAACTACGTTTTCCATTTTGCTTCTGTCCAGGAAATCTTCTTGTGCGGGAGACCTGGCCAGAGTCTGTACTTGTGGTCTTTCCAAAATGACAGGTGTTGGCTGCTGACCCTATCTGGCTTGGAAACAGCCAAGCACTGAAGTGTCAGGCAAATTTTTACAGATATGGGTCCAAATTTTATTAATGCAGCCACCTAAGAAAAGTAAAATTTGATATTGGCCATTGCACAGCATCATTAAAGAGAAAACAAGTCTGTTAAACAACATTTAATACCAGTCTTCTCAACTGAATTCAATCAAATGTAAACAGTTCAAAAAGGATTGTATGTGATTATTGTCATTATTTTGTTTATCATCAACACAAGACCACAAAAATTAAAAATAACCCTAAACCTGTCAGTGAAATTAAAAGCTGTCAAGCAAATCAGCGTGGCTGCTACTCCACCACTGTCCCTGCAGACACCATGCAAGCAGCCCAGTGTTTGCAGAGCACCAAGCGCAGGCACACACACCTTCAGAAACTCTCCAGTGAGCATGTTGACAACTGAAGTTTTGGAAAATACATGGCAAGACCAAAATCAAGCTCTGGTGGAACACAGTGGAATTTGGCCTTAAACTTTTCCCTTCAAAGACATCTATATAGGTAATGATCATCCTAATAATGTAATTGCTGAACACATTTTTTAAAAAATAATTTTGTGAGTCATATTCTCACTTTAAAAAGGTAAGGCACAGTAGATGTCCTACAATATTCCTTAAACACTGTCCTCTTATATAATTTTCCTTAGGGTATTTACCAAGCCACATTGATAGGGTCTGTGCTTGGTAGTCATATTGTTTATGTATCAGTCTCTTGATTCCCTGGCAGTCAATGTGTGCAGGAGGCTGGGGCAGGGAGGACTGTCCCTACAAGGTATCTGCTGAACACCACCCACTTATACCAAAAAACAGCCTAGGATGACATAGAGAAAGGGTTGGCAGTTCAGTTTCTAGTGGTTTATTTAGGGAATAATTGACCTCCCATCTTCTATCATGCTAACAAATATACTTTTTGATAAAAATATGAAATTTTTTCACAATTGTGGTGGATTGACAACAGGTGATCAACTTGTAACACTTAGCTGAAGGGAAACAACACATGGCTGGGTGTGGGAAGCCCACCTGAGGATTGTGGCCAGCAGCAGGAGGCAAAACTGGAAAGGAAGGAAGTTAGAATCTATAAGAAGCTGTTAGGTTGTTCTGGTTCTCTTGGGGTATTCTCGTGGAGGAGTTTGCAGGGCTGGCTTTCCTGATGAACTCAGTGGTTCTCATCCTTGGAGGAGCTCCAGGACTTGTTGTCACTGAGGATGGTGACAGTACACCTCAAGGGAGCTCCGGTCTTACTTTTAGCATCACTTCCTGGGTGTTAACAGGAAGATTTCATTCACTTTAGTTCTGTACATAGGGGTTTTATGTTTATGAAATAGGTGAGTAGTTTAAATATAGTTATTCGGAAAAGTTACTTTTAAGGGCCAGCAAGATAGCTAAGAACCCACTTTGGCAAGTGCATGGACCAGGGTTCAATCCCCAGTCCCATAGGCTGCACTGGCCCTGATCATGGGTTTTGTGGAGACTAAGTCTGGGCATAGTGGTGCCCACCTGTAATCCCAACACTAGGGAGGCTGCAGGACAGAACTCACTATGAGTTCAAGCTGTATAGGGAGACCCTCTACCTAATACATTAGAAGAAAAGGAAAGAAAAATGTTTATTTAAGTTTATTTTAAAAATCACAAAATATCTATTGCTGAACAGTAAATATCATATTTTCATCACTGGTGATATTTTATAAAATATCTCTATAATTTTAAGAGGGAAAGAAGCTGCAAGACACATTGTGTGCAGGGCCATTTTAATTCTGTGGAAATATATTCCTATTTATAAGGGTTGTTCTTTTTTTTTTTTTTTTGCTTTTTTCTGCTCTTTAATTTTTGTTTTTTTATAATGTACTAAAAGGAGAAATAAAAAAGTTGTTCATATCGGTTTGGTTTTATTTTCTGACATTGCTAAACCAAGGGGGCTCTGCCCTCAAACTATAGCTCCAATTGTTTTAGTTTTCATTTTTTAATTAACTGATGGTTAGTGTTGGTTAGCCATAATGATCACATTTATAGTAGGGAATTTGGAACTTTAATTAATATATTTTTATTCTTTTTTCCCCATTCTTCAACTCTTCTTCCTTTCCTTATTTACAAAAGCTTTGTTCCCAAAGTTTCTCTTTGAGTAGACTTTTCTTTTTTTTTCTTTTACATTTTTTAAACATTTTATGATTAATTTTATTTAGAAACAAATGGCAATGAGACAGTTTCAAAACCGACTAATAGGACAGTTTCAATAATTATTATTTTGCATATTGTTGTCTTCATAGTGATTATTCACAGTACAAGATGCAGACATGACAGCCTGTACAAACACTATTAGTACAAATCTTTCTTCTCATTGAATTAAGAGAAAGTAGCTGTATATCTATCCTAAGTATTATGTATACACAGATGCAAAATTGACCTCCATTTCTATCTTCTATTTTGTTTAGTTTTGTCAGAGATGGGCATTCCAATGCCATTTAAATATTCTATGTGCATGAATTCAGAAAAATAATCAAATATAGTCCAGTAGTTCCATAATAGTAGTGGGTTATCCATAGGACTGGCAATGTCAGAAGTTTTTCTTTTAATTAACTTTATTGAGAAACAGATAGCAATAAGACAGTATCAAAACCAATTAATAAGACTGTTTCAATAATTAATACATTGCATATTATTATTATCTTCTTAGTGGTTATTCATACTATAAGATGCAGACATGATATCTTCTCAAATTCTATTAGTACATATCTTTCTTCTCATTGAATTAAGAGAAAGTACCTGTATATCTATTGTAACCATTTTTTATACACAGATATAAAATGGTCATTGCTCTGTATCCCCTTTCTTGGTTTAGTTTTCTTAGAGATGGGTATTCCATTGCCTTTTAAATATTGTACATGTGTGGATTCAGCAAAATAATTGAATATAGTCCAGCAGTCCATAATAATAGTGGGTTTTCTGTAGGACTGGCAATGTCAGAGTCATTGACTTGAGCATTTTACAGCTCAACATATTAATATGGCTTAATTTTTATACCTTGTTTTTGTACTTTTATGCTGGATAGTGAAAACCAAGGTAAAGCAAGACCTATATAACAATAAATGTTTCTTCTGTATCTTACAAGGTCACTCAAGTCCCCTCAGGATTTATCCGGTTACTCTACTGAAGTTCGCAAATCTTTTGTCAGTGTCAGCCATGTGGATGAGTCACGGCCATTGCTTAAAAAATTTGCTCTCTGTGAAAGCCTGAGAGAATGTTTTCTCTCCATATGACTCTCCTTAGGCACACTCTACATCATCAATCACATTGCACTGTGTCCCCATAATCTCTTTGATCTGAAAATTTGGGATCAACTGAGTTACATAGTTTTACATTATAAGTTCTGCTATGTCCTCAGTTTACATTCACCTTGGAAGGCTAGGGCCAAAATGTTGGCTGTTCTTGGATCCCTTATTTTTCTCTAATTTTTGGTCTGCAAATTGAGGTTGTTAGCCCTCCAGAAGAGAAGCTTATTGTTTCCCTTCAACATATACAGTTGGGTTTAACCTCACTATCTGTCTGAATATCAAACATCTTAGGCCTAACATGGGACAGGTATCTTCCATCTGGTATTGACATGTTAAACTTTAAGTCTCTACAGAATTTGGAGGAAAAAAATTGAAAAAATAAAATATTTTAAAATATGAATAAACAATTACATATTTTTACACAGAAATGTAGAACTCTAACCATACACAGCATTATAGCAGGAAAGTCCTGAGGCTTTTTTCTTCTCTTTTTTTCATTTACTACAGCTTTTTCTTTTAAACAAATATTTACTAGAGAGACAGCATGACAAAAATAGATATGACATGGCAAGCAGTATGTATTTCAAAAACCAGAATGACAGGCATTCCAAGTGTGACCTTTCTATTACATATTGCTTTCTTCAGTGCAAAAATGTTAGATTTGAAAATCTGCTGATGCTTCTCAGGATCATTGCCTTACCCATATTCTGTGTATAAATGTATGGCTTTGCCCCTGTCATTTTTCCCAACTTCTCACCTTCCAATTTCCTCATTGTTCAATATTCAAGATCGTGCTTTCATTTTAATTATGTTATACCATTTTATTTGTATTTCTTCTTTTGAGTTCTAGGGAGACTATAAGATATTCACACATGTAGATCTGGTTTATTTCACTTATGGGTATATCTTCAAGTGGTATCCATTTAAATATAAATGCTTCAAGTTTCTAATTCTTTATAGCTGAATAATACTCCATTGTATAAAAATGTCACATATTTTTCTTCCATTCTTTAGGTGACAGGCATCTTGGTTGTTTTCAAGACTTGGCTATCACAAATTGTGATATATAAGCAGAAGTACACATGTGTCACTATGATATGATGTTTTCAGTTCCTCCAGGTAAATTCCTAGTAGGTGGACAGCTGGCTTGAGTGAGATTTCCAGTCCTAGATTTTTAAGGAGTCTCTACATTGATTTCCATAATGGTTGCACCAGTCTACATTCCCACCAGCAGTGGAGAAGTGTTCCTTTTTCCACAAATCTTCTCCAAAATTTGTGTTCATTGATTTCTTTATGATAGCCAATCTTTGTGGGGTGAGATGGTAGCTCAGTACTGTTTCAATTTCGATTTCACAGATGGCTAGTGATGTGGAGCATTTTTTCATATATTTATTTGCTTCTTTAATTTCATCCTATGAGAAGTGTGTGCTCATCTCAGAGGCCCATTTCTGGATTGGATCTTTAAATTTTGGGGCCCTAACATTTTTTAGTTCTTTATAGATCCTAAATCTATAAATTTACTAAGCAAAACTTAATGGAAATTTGTGGTTTGTCATTTCACTTTGTTGGTAATTTCTTTTGACGTGCAAAGACTTCTCAATAAGAGTTGGTCCCAGTTGTTAACTCTTTCAAGTATCACCGGTGTAATTTTGCTTTTCTTCATACAATCTTTCCCTACCTGTATGTCTTCAATGATCCTCCAACATTCTCTTTCAGGAAATTTAGTGTTTCTGTTTTAATATTTAGGTCTTTAATCCACTTTGACTTTAGGCTAGGGCATGGTGATAGACCTGGGTCAAGTTTTAGTTTTCAGCATGTAGAGAGCCAGTTTTTCGAGCACCATTTGTTAAAGAGGATATCTTTATTCCCTTGACTATGTTTGGCCCCTTTATCAAAGATCAGGTGACTGAGTGTGTTCATAGAAGCTTCGCCATCATCTAATCTATTCCATGCATTCATAGGTCTATTTTCTTGTCACTACCATGTTGATTTTATCACAGTAGATTTGTAGTATAATTTCAAGTCAGGAATTGTAATGCCTCCTGCCTTGTCTCTGTTGCCCAAGATTGCCTTTGTTATTCTAGTTCTTTTCTGGTTGCACATAAATTTTAGGAACAAATTCTCTAGGTCTGTGAGGTATGTTGGTGGTAGTTTGATAGGGATTGCATTAAATCTGTACAGCAATTTTGGGAGTATGGCTATCTTCACAATTTTGATTCTTCCTAGCCAAGAGCAGATGAAATCTTTCCATTTTATGAAATCCTCTGTGATCTCTCTTTTTAGAGTACTGTGATTTAACTTGTAAAGATCCTTGACTTCTTTAGTTAGATAAATTCCAAAGTATTTCATTTCCCACAGTAATATTGTAAAATGTATTGTTTCTCTAATTCCCCTCTCAGTATGTGTAGAAGAATGCTACTGACTTTTGGGCATTCAATTTGTATCCTGCTATGCTACTGAATTTCTGTACAATTGTAGTAGTTCTTGGTGTAGTTTTTTGGGTCTTACAAGTAAAGTTTCACGTCATCTGCAAATAATGATAGTTTAACTTCTTATTTACCTGTTCTTCTTCTTTTATTTCTCTCTCTTGACTAATGGCTTTGACTAATGACACCAGATATGTATTGAGTGCAATGGGTGATAGAGGACATCCTTGTCTTGTACCAATTCTAATAGTAAAGATTTCTGTTGCACCCCATTTAGAATTATGTTAGTTGTTGTGTTGTCATGAATGACTTTCATCAGATTTAAGTAGAGGCCTTCTATTCCAATTTCTGTAACACTTTGAACATAAATGAATTTTGAACTTTGTCAAAAGCCTTTTCTGCATCAATTGAGATAATCATGTGGTTTTTAGATTTTGCTATATCGATGTAGTGCATTACATTTATAGATTTTCGTATATTAAACCATCCTTGCATCCCTGGGATGAATCTTTCCTGATCATGGTGTATAATCTTCTTGATGATTAGCTGTATTCTATTTGCTAGGATTTTATTGAGGATATTTGCATCTAATTTCATGAGGGAGATTGGCCTATAGTTTTCTTTTGTAATTGCATCTTTTCCTGGTTTTCTTATCCGTATAATACTTGCATCCAGAAATGATTTTGGGAGGATTGCTTCCTTTTTAATTTCATTGAAGAGTTTGAGTAGCATGGGGATTATATCTTCCATAAATTTCTTATAGAATTCAACTGTGAATCCATCATGGCCTGGAATTTTGTGTGTTGCTAGGCTTTATACTACATTTCGCATTTCGTTGGCTGCTATTGAGTTGTTAAGAGTAGTTATATATGGTTGATTCAGTTTTGGTAATTTGTACCTTTCTAGGAACCTGTCCATTTTTTCCATGTCTTTTATTCTGTGAGAGTAAAGGTTCTCAATGTAGCTATTGACAATCTTCTGAATTTCCACTGGGTCTGTGGTGGTTAGACTGCTTTCATTCCTTGTTGTGTGTATTTGAACTTTTTCTTTCCTCTTTTTGATGAGGTTAGCTAGGGGCTTAAAAATTTTATTTAATTTTTCAAAGAACCAGCTTTATAATTCATTAATTCATTTTCTTCATCTAAATTGAATTAATTTCTGCTCTATTCTTTGTGATTTCTTCCCGTCTTTGGGCTCTGGGTTTGGTTTGCTCTTCCTTTTCTAGATGTTGGAGGTACAACATTAGAGTGATTACTTCTTCACATTCTGTTTTCCTAATGTGTGAGTTCATCCTATGAATTTCCCTCTGATAACTGCTTTCATCGCATCCCACAATTCCCATAAGTTGTGGTTGAATTTTCATTGAATTGCAGATATTGTTGAATTTCTTGCTTAATTTCATCTGTAACCCATTGATGACTGCTGAGTAGGGTGTTGTTTAATTTCCACATATTTAGGGTTTTTTTCTGGTTTTTTCTGTGGTCAGATAATATGCATGGGATAATTTCTGTTTTCTCGCATAAACTTAAGCATGACCTATGGACCAGTATGTGGTCTAACTTAGAAAATCACCCATGTGCAGTTGAAAAAAATGTATATTCAGCCGTGGTTGGGTGGAACACTCTGTATATGTCCACCAAGGCCACTTGTTTCAAGCTCTGTTTCAGTTCTGGTAATTCTTTGTGCATTTTTTGTCTGCCTGACCTATCTTTTTGGGATCAGGGGGTGTTAAGTTCTAATGTTAAGATTATGGGGTCAGAGCACAGGCACAGCATGGGTGAGACCCTTTTCCACACCTTGGGTTCCCTCCACCACTCTGGAGCACCCCCACACCCACCTGTCCCACCTAGTCAGAATTGCTGCCGCATTCTGGGAACCCCCAGATCCGTTCCTAGCCCAGGCCCTGGTGAGTTCCTGGGAGAGCTTCCTGCAACCCTGCACCAGTGGGACTTGCCAGTCCAAGACCAGGTGCAACGTGGGTGAGAACCTTTTCCATTGGTAGCCCCACACCACTCTGCAGCACCCCCCAACCCTGCCTGCCTAGAGAGAATTTTTGCTCATTGTGGGAACCAGCAGATCCAATCCTAGCCCAGGCCTGGGTGAGTGTGTGGGAGAGCTTCCTGCTACCCTGCACCAGCAGGACGTGCCAGTCCAAGCCCAGATGCAAAGTGGGTGAGACCCTCTTGCACACCCTTGGCACCGCCATCACCAATCGGCAGCACCTCAAAACCACCCTGCCCACCCAGTAGGAATTTCTGCCGCGTTCTGGGGACCCATTGATCCAGTCATAGAACAGGCCCGGTGAGTGAGTGGGAGAGTTTCCTCTCCCCACTACTCCACCTTGCCCCCCTCCAGACTCACCTCAGCCCTGGTGTCCAGGCCTGGGGTGAAACCCTGAAGCTGCAATCCCTGCAGAGAGAAAGTAGGGGAGAGAACCACCCAGCTAGTCCAAGAGCAGAACATCTTGCCACAGGGGCACAACAAGTTCACTCCTAAGGGTGGCAGCATGAAGGAGCTGAGCACAGCAGCCAGACACAAGTCAGGTACAGCTGGAAAAATCCAAACTTTGTCAACATACACCAGAATTTCAGTAGGTGCTAAGGTTATAATGGCATCAAAGTTCTACAGCAAAGGTCAGAAGATAGTGCTACACAAAATGACAATGAGAAGGAACAAAATGCAACCTCAGATGCCAAGCCCACTCATAACAGGTGCAGAGGACACTAACACAGAAAAAATTGAGAATCACACAGCTGAAATCAATGAATCAACAGCTTCTGAAGTAAAGAAGAAACTTCAGAAATTTATAGAGAAACTCAGATTGGAAATGAAAAAAGAAATCCCTGAAATAATAGCATTTGCTAAAAAGAATCAAATGCAGAAATATATGGAGGAAACACAATGCCCACACAGAACAAGTGCAGAGGACACTAACTCAGCTTAAATGTATGAATTAATAGCATCGATAGTAAATAGGCAACAGCAGAAAGTTATAGAGGAACTCAACGGAATTCTTTTCTACTAGCTCAGCTCAAATGTATGAATTAATAGCATCGATAGAAAATAAGCAATATCAGAAAGTTATACAGGAATTCAGAACTGAATTCTTTTCTGAAATAAAAAAATTCTCTGAACTCATAGCATCTGAAGTAAAGAATTAACGACAGAAATATAGGGAAGAAACTGAATCTGAACAAAGCACTGCAGTAAAAGAATTAATAACTGCTTCAAAAGAAGACACTGATAAAAAAAATAGAGGAGATTAGAAAAATGACAGATTCCTTGAATGAGTAATTAAGCAAAGAAATAGATCGCATGAAGAAGACTCAAAGAGATATAGAGGTACATAAAATCTCCATCACAAGTTTGCAAAACCGTTTGAGTGAAAGTGAAGACAGAGTTTCAGATCTTGAAGATAATGGAACAGCTACTGAAAACGTAAAAAAAGATCTCTTAAAAACAATTGGAATACAGGAAAAAAAAAAAATCATCACCTGAAAGAGGATGAAAAGATGAACAATTTGAGACTAATAGGTATAAATGAGAAAGAAGAAGTCAAGACAAAGGACATTAAAAAAATATGGGCAGAAGTAATAGCAGAAAACTTCCCAAATATGAAGAAACAATCTGCCATTCAGACAACGAAAGCATACCAAATGCCAAGTAACATCAACCCAGTTAAAAACACACCAAGACATATAATAGTCAAGATTCCAGAAATTCAGCTCAAGAATGATATACTGAAAGCCACGAGAGAAAAGAAGCAGATCACATTCAAAGGAAAATCCAACACAATGATGGCTCATTTCACTTCACAAACGACGAAGGCAAGAAGAGCATGATGCAGAGAACTTCAAGTCCTCTATGAAAAGAAATTCCAGCCCAGACTACTACACCCTGCAAAACTCTCTTTCAAGTTGTGATGGAGAAGTAAAATACTTCCATGACAAAGAACAACTAAAGAATTTCATAATGACAAAGCCTGCCTTACACAGGCTCCTGAAAGATGTTTTAGAGAGGGACCAAAATAATCACAACTCCACCAATGAGAAAAGAAGATACCCACCAAACAGGGCAAGCAATTAAACACAGGAGAAAAAGGAATAAATGACAACAGGAAAATAACATGTCAATCCTGTCAATACATCTCAATCATAACCATAAATTTAAATGGACACAATTCATCAATTAAGAGAAACAGAATGGCACAGTGGATTAGGAAACAATATCCAACAATATGCTGTATACAAGAAACACATTTAACTCATAAAGACATTCATAGGCTGAAAATCAAAGGACAGAACACCATATTACATATCCCAGTACCTCAGAAAAAAGCAGGGGTATCAATCCTATTCTCAGACAGTCTCAACTTCAAATCAACAATGATCAAACAAAATAAAGAAGGCCACTATATACTGGTTAGGGGAAAAATTCAAGAGGAAGAGGTAACACTCATAAATATGTGTGTACCAAACACGGCAGCACCGAACTATATAAAGCAAATCTTAATGGACATGAAAAATCTAATATCCAATATCACAAACTTAACACGAGATTTTAACACCCCCTTATCCTAAAAAGATAGGCCAACCAGACAAAAAAAATAACAGAGAAGTAGCAGAACTGAAACAGAGCTTGAAACAAATGGACTTGGTGGATATAGGGAGTGTTTCAACCAAACACAGATGAATACATGTTTTTCTCAGCTGCACGTGGATCATTTTCTAAAATTGAACACATACTGGTCCATAGGTCATGCTTAAGTATATGTAAGAAAATAGAAATTATCCCATACATGTTACCTGACCACAGTGCAATGAAACTGGAAACAAATGACAAAAGAAATCAGAAAAAAATACCCTAAATACATGTAAATTAAATGACATCCTGCTCAGCAACTAATGGGTCACAGATGAAATTAAACAATATCTATAATTCGATGAAAATTCAATCACAACTTATTGGAATTTATGGGATACAATGAAAGCAGTTCTCACAGGCAAATTCATAGCTGTGAACTCACACATTAGGAAAACAGAATGGGAACAAATAAATACCCTAATGCTACACCTTCACAAATAGAAAAGGAAGAGGAAACCAAACCCAAAGCACAAAGACAGGAAGAAATCATAAAGATTAGAGCAGAAATTAATTCAATTGAGACAAAGAAAACAGTTCAAAGAATTAACGAAACAAAAAGTTGTTTCTTTGAAAGATTAAATGAAGTTCATAGGCCCCTATTAACCAACATCAAAGAGGAAAGAAAAAATTCAAATACAAGCAATAAGGAATGAAAAGGCTGTAATTACCACAGACCCAGTGGAAACTCAGAAGATTATCAATAGCTACTTTGAGATCGTTACTCTCACAGGAGAGAAGACACAGAAGAAATGGACAGATTCTAGAGAACTACAAATAACCAAAACTGAAACAACAAGATATAACCACTCTGAATAGCCCTGTAACAGCTAATTAAATACAAGATGCAATTAAAAAACCTACCGACAATGAAATGTCCAGGTCCAGATGGATTCACAGCTGAAATTTACATGAAATTTAAAGATTTAGTTCCTATACTCCACAAACTCTGCAATGAAATGGAAAAGAAAGCAATCCTCCCTAAATCATTCCTGGGGCAAGTGTTATACGGATACAATAACCAGAGAAAGACTCAACTAGAAAGAGAACTACAGGCCAATCTCTCATGAACACAGATGCAAAAATCCTGAATAAAATCCTAGTAAACAGAATACAGCTAATCATCAAGGAAATCATACACGATGATCAGTAGGATTAATTCCCAGGATGCAAGGATGGTTCAATATTTAAAATCTAAAAATGTAATACAGTATATCAATACAGAGAAAGTGAAAATCCACATGATCATCTCAATTGATGCAGCAAAAGTTTTGACAAAGTTCAACACTCATTCATGTTCAAAGTCATACAGAAAATTGGAAGAGATGGCCTCTACTTCAATCTGGTAAGAGCCATTTATGAAAACCCAAAGGCTAACATTATTCTAAATAATTAAAAACTGAAATCTTTTACTTGTAGATCTGGTACAACACAAGGATATCCTCTATCACCACTTCTATTCAATATAATTCTGCAATCATTACCAAGAGCCATTAGAGAAGAGAAAGACATAAAAGGAATAAGAATAGGTAAAGAAGAAGTTAAATTATTATTATTTGCAGATGATATGCAGATGATACTTTACTTGGAAGACCCAAAAAACTCCTCCAAGAAGATATTAGAATTAGTACAGAAATTCACTAGTGCAGCATGATACAAAGTCAATACCCAAAAGTCAATAGTATTCCTCTGCACAGAAAAGAAACACACTGAGAGGGAAATTATACAAATAATACCTTTTACAATAGCACCGAGGAAAATGAAATAACTTTGAATTAATCTAACTAAAGTCAAAGATCTTTTCAAAGAAAATTACAGTACTCTTAGCAAAGGGATCATAGAGTATTTCAAAAAATGGAAAGATATCCCATGCTCCTGGATAGGAAGAACCAACTTTGTGAAGATGGCCATACTACCAAAATTGCTGTACAGATTTAATGCAATCCCTATCAAACTACCACCAACATGCCTCATGGAACTAGAGAAATTCCTAAAATTTATTTGGAAACAGAAAATACCTAGAATAACAAAGGCAATCTTGGACAATACGGATACGTCATGAGGCATTACATTTCCTGACTTAAAATTATACTACAAGACTACTATAATAAAATCAGCTTGGTACTGGCAACAAAATAGACGTGTGGATTAATAGAGTATATTACAAGACACTGAGCCCCCTACAAACACACTCAGTCACCTTATCTTTGACAAAGGGGCCAAACATAGTCACTGGAAGAAAAATAGCTTCTTTAACAAATTGTACTGGAAAAACTGGCTCTCTACATGCCAAAAACTAAAATTTCACCCAGCTCTATCACCATGCAGTAAGCTAAAGGCAAAATGGATTAAAGATCTAACCATTAAAGCACAAACACTAAATCTCCTGGCAGAGAAATTAGGAGGAACACTTGAAAATATAGGAGTAGGAAAAGAGTTCATGAACAAAAATCAAATTGCATAGGAAACACTTGAAAGAATTAACAATCGGGATCTGTTCTTATTGAGAAGTTTTTTCATGTCACAAGTAATTATCAATAAAGAGAAAAGACAACCCAAAAATTTGTTAAAAATCATGACAAACAAGTATTCAGACAAAAGTCTGCTGTCTAAAATTTATAAAGAACTAAAAAGCACTAGTGTCCTAAAATTTAAAACCCAGTCCTGTAATGGCCACAGAGATGAATACACACTTTTTAGAAAATGAAATTAAAGAAGTGAATAAAAATATGAAAAAATGCTCCACATCACTATTCATCCATGAAATGCAAATTGAAACAATATTTAGATATCATCTCAGCCCAGAGAGAATGGCTATCCTAAAGAAATCAACCAAAAACAAATGTTGGAGTAGCTGTAGGGGAAAAGGTATTCTTCTCCACTGCTGGTGGAAATGTAGACCAGTGAAACCATGATTTAAACCAGTGTGGAGTTTTCTTAGAAAAATAGTACTGGAAATCCCATTTAAACTGTCTATTCTTCTATGGGAAATTTTCCTGGAGGATCTTAATACATTATATCATAGTGATATATGTGCACCTATGTTCATAGCAGCACAATTTGAGATAGCCAAATCTTGGAAACAACCAAGATGCCCATCACCTGAGGAATGGATGAGAAAGATGTGATAATTTTATACAATGGAGTACCACTCAGCTATAAAGAATGATAAACTCGAACCCTTTATATTGAAGTGGATGCCACTTGAAGATATACTCATAAGTGAAATAAACCAGACACTCATGTGTAAATATCATATAATTTCCCTAATATAAAAACTCAAAAGAAAAAATACAAATAGAAAGGTATAATACAAGTAAAAGGAAAGGAAAGCAAGAAGTGGAGGACTAATTAAGAGAGGGAAAGGAGAAGATCTAGGAAACATGACAGTGACAAGCCATACAGTTATATGTAGAAGATGTACAAGGCAATGATTCTGAGTATCTCCAGAAGATTTTTGAATCTAGCAGTTAATTGGAAAGATTCTCACCCTGACTAACTATATATACTGACACCTGTGAACTGAGCAACTGCACTGAAGATGGTAATTTATAATAGTAAGTTCATGCTTGGAGTGCCTTTCATTCTGGTCTTCTGAATAAGGGCTGCTTATCATGACATGCCAGTTGCTGCTGTGCTGTCTTTCAGGTAGATTGTTCAAAAAGAATGGGGTGGTTAATGAAGACAGGAGACAGGAAAAGGAATGTTGCGGGAGTGTCCTTCTACAAGGTTATATTGTTAGATTTCTGGACTTTTGTGTAAACATAAGAATTATACAATCTTTATACCTATTTTTAAAATGTATTTTAGTTTTTCAAATGCTTTTTCATCATGTTCTATAAGGACTTAATGTTCAACATATCAATACTTGATGAAAAATGCCAGTTCATGTTATGCATAAGATGTTTGATATTTAGACAGATTTTGAGGTTAACCACTTCAGCCTAGGTTGTATGGTAAAAACAATAAGCTTCTCTTCTGAAGAGTTAATAACCTAAGTTTTCAGTCCAAAATTAGAGAAAAAGGAGGGCTGCTGGGAAAGCCAACATTTTGGCCCTAGCCTTCCAAGGTCAATTAAGACTCAAGACATAGAACTTGTACTGTAACACCATGTACCTCAATAGTGTCCCAAATTTTCTGATCAAGGAGATTATGGGGCCAAAGATTAAAGTAATGTATGATGTAGTGTGTGCCTGAGGAGAGTCACATGGAGAGAAAATATTTTCTCAGGCTTTCACAGAGAACACATTGGTCAAGCAATGTTTGTGACTCATACACATGGCTGACACTGGCGAAGCATCTACAATCTGAGGTGCAGGATCTCAGAGGGAATCCTGAGGCGATTTGGCTGACCTTATCAGATCCAAAGGCTGCAACTCTTGTTGCATAGGTATTGCTTTATCTTGGTCTTAACCATCCAGCAGAAAAGTATAAAAACAAAGTATAAGAAGTAAAGCCATGCTGCTATGTTGAGTTGTAGGGGACTCAGGTCAACAATTTCTGAAATTGCCAGTCAAGTGGAAGACCCAATACTACTATGCACTATTGGACTCTTAAAATATTTTGCTGAGTTAACACACCTACAATGTTCAAATGATGGAACTAAACAAAAAAGAGGATACAGAAGAATGTTCATTTTGTATCTGTGTATTCAAAATGCTTCGGATAGATGTATAGATGCATTCTTTTAATGAATACAGGGATTTGTTCTAATAGTTTTTGTAGGTAGGATGTCATGTCTGCATCTTGTACAGCAAATGAGCACTGGGAAGAGAGTATGCAATGTGTTGATTACTGAGGCTGTCCTGCCAATTTTATTTGAAACTGTCTCATTGATATTTATTTCTCAGGAAAAATGTGGAAAGAAAAAAAGATTGTGGTATTGGATATTAGATTTTTCATGTTCATTAAGATATATTTTATATAGTTGGGTGCTCTCGTGTTTGGTGCATACATATTTATGAATGTTAGCTCTTCCTCTTGCATTTCTTCTCTAAGTGCCTTCTTTTTTTGGTTATTTTCAATTTGAAGTTGATACTGTCTGAGAACAGGATTGCTACCCATGCTTTTTCTGATGTGCTGGGCCTTTCAGTATTGTTTTTCATCCTTTCACTTTCAGACTATGAATCTTATTGTATTAAGTGTGTTTCTTATATACAGCATATTGTTCAATTGTGTTTCCTAATCAACTTTGCCTGTCTATTTCTCTTAATTGGTGAATTGAGTCCATTTACATTCATGGTTATAATTGAAATTTGTTGACTTATGATTTACATGTTATTTATCTGCTGTTGTTTACTCCTTTTTGTCCTGTGTTTCCTTGTTTGCCCTATTTAGTGGTTTCCTTTTTTCTTGTTCGTAGAGTTCTGATAATTTTGGTCCCTTTCTAGAACATCTTTCTGTTATATGTGTAGTGTTGGCTTTGTCATGATGAAATTCTTTCCTTGTTCTTTGTCATGGAATTATTTCACTTCTCCATCAAACTGAGAGTTTTGCATGGTATAATAATCTGTGCTGGAAATTTTTTCA
>NW_004524696.1:5572969-5586747 GCF_000260255.1 Octodon degus | reverse complement strand
AGAAGAAATACAAATAGAAAGATATAATACAAGGAAAGGGAAAGCAGGATCTCAAGGACTAACTAATCAAGAGAGGGAAATGGGATGAGCTAGGGTTTTCTTTAAATGTGATCTATTTTTTTTCTCTTCCGAATTTCTGTATATTGTTCTTGTGCTGCATTTCTTGCATCTTGTGTATTATATTTCTCGATGTGTTTTTAATTGGATTTGAAGTTATTTGGAGTTCCGTATGCTTCAGTTAACTGAATGTCAGATTGCTTCCTCATATTTGTTGTGTTTTTGGCTATTACTTCTGCCCATATTCTTTTTATATCATTGTATTAACTCCTTCTTTTTCATTAATGCTTATTTGTCTCACCTTGGTCATCTTTGCATTGTCTTGCAGGTGATATATTGCTTTTTTCTGCATCCATGTGGTTTTTAGTGTATCTTTTCTTACCTTTTCACTAGCTGTAACAGCATCTTCAAGATGTGAAACTCTATCTTCTGTTTCACTCAAATGGTTTTGCAAGCTTGTGATTAAAATTTTAAGTTCCTGGATATCTCTTCGACTCTGTTTCTTGCAATCCATTTCTTTCCTGTATTGCTCATTTAAGGAATCCTTCACTTTTCTACTCTCTTCTACTTTTTTTAATCAGTGTGTTCTTGAGAAGCAGTTTTTAATTCTTTTCCTTCAAAAATTATTTCTGATCTGATTTCCCTATATGTTTCTTCATTTGATTCTTTACTTCAGATGCTATTAATTTGGAGATTTCTTTTTTTTTATTTCAGAGATTAAATCTGATCTGAGTTCCTTTATACCCTTCTGCTGTTGTTTCTTTTCTTCTGACCCTAGTAATTTGGAGATTTCTTTTTTTATTTCAGAGATTAATTCTAATCTGAGTTCCTCTATATCTTTCTGCTTTTGTTTCTTTACTTCAGACGCTATTAATTCATACATTTCAGTTGAACTAGTGCCCTCTGCACTTGTTCTGGGTGGGTTCAAGCCCTGAGATTGCATTTTGCTCCTTCTCTTTGTCATTTCATATAGCATTGACCTCTGACCTTTGGTGTAGAGCTTTGGTGAAGTTATAACCTTAACACTTACTGAAATTTGGGTGCAGATCTATTAATTTTGAGTTTATCCAGTTGTCCCTGGTTTGGGTCTAGTTCTGGTACTCAGCTTCTTCCTGATGAAGCTCTTTGAAGTGAACCTGTTTTGCCCCTCTGTTGTGCCCTTGGCCCACGAGGTGCATATGAGTGCAGAAGCTCTCCCACACACTCACTGGTCATGGGCCTGGCTTGGATCTGTGGGGTCTCTAATAAGTGGCAGAAGTTCTCACAGGGCAGGCTTGGGGGGGAGTTCTGCATGGGTCCCAAGGGCATGCCAGAGGGTCTCACTCATATAGCATGCTTCAGTTTTGGTCTGGAGAGTTCCCACAGATGCACAGAAGCCAGAAGCTCTCCAACACACTCGCTGGGCCTGTGTTTGACCTGGATGCGATGTGCCTGGGTTTTGGTCCAGAGAGTTCCCATGGGCGCACCTTACAGAGGTTGTTGACTTGAGCCTTTTACAGCTCAGCGTATTAATATGGATTTACTTTTTATACTCCATTTTTATGCTTTTCTGCTGGATGGTTAAGACCAAGGTGAAGTAAGACCTATATAACAAGAAATGTACCTTTTGTATCTGCCAAAGTCAGTCAAATCCCATCAGGATTTACCTTGAAATCATGTACCACAGTTTGTAGATCTTTTGTCAGTGTCAGCCATGTGGATGAGTCCAGCCATTGCTTGAAATATTTGCTGTGTGTGAAAGCTTGAGTGACTGTTTTCTCTCCCTGTGACTCTCCTTAGGCACACTCTACATCACTGATCACTTTCCTCTTTGGCCCCTTAATCTCGTTGATCAGAAAATTTGGGATATTCTTTTCATGTCTCTTCCAAAACCTTGCCCTTTATTTGTGGTAGTCTCTCATGGCGGCCGGCCTGGCCTCCAGCTACAAACCCTCTCTGCTCAGCTCCACAGTAGTGGGAGTCCATGCGTGAGCCGCCAGACCTGTCCTGGATGCAAGTCTTACATGTTATCTCCTCCTTTCCTTGTTAACACACCACATTTGTTCTCAAAGCATTTCACCTTGACAAGATGCATCGCTGTTTCTCTCTCTGTGCTTCCTTCCAGCTCGCCTCCCACACAGCAACCTCATTCCAACCAGTTTGTGTCACATCACTGCACAGAGCTGTTCTCAGGATAAGCCTTTTTTAAATTTAGTTTTATTTGTATTTACTTATTTATTTATTTATTTATTTATTTTGTATTTTAGAGAAGGGCCTACAGGGTGTTCAGGGTCCAACTACTAAATCGGATTAGTGATCTGCCTGTTTACAGCCTCCCAAGGGCTGGGATTACAGGCACGCACCACCACGCCCACTCTCAGTTGCTTCTCAGTGTGCCCCGGGAGCAGAGCCCGGCACTGCAGGCTCAGAGATTCAACCCTTGGCCCCCGTACCTGCTTGCAGGCACTTTGATCTGTAGGATCAGCCTTTAGGTGGAGGCTGCCTTGACGCCTGAGAAGCTGCTCCTGCCTGCTGCATTAGTGATGCTTCTCTCACCTCCTGCCAGAGTAAAGCCAACAAAGCCCCTGCAGAAAGATGTTGAATGGTATGAGTGAAGCTTTGGGTTGTGGGACCTGGCCCATGTAAGGTCTATGGTGTTCTACCCATATAAATCAGAAGCACCTTGGTTATGCTACATAGTTAACACTGTGATGGTTCATACTGTATCCAATTTCTCTAGAATGAACTGAAAAGGAAAAACAATTTGGAAAAATAATTTTAAGCGTTTATAATTCAGTGATAGTTTTGGCAATTTTAACTTAATGAAAATAGAATATGAAACTGAAAATTGAAGTGCTTGAAGTGCATGTTTTTATAAAAACAATGCAGCTTAATTCAATAATAATCAGTAAGGAAAAAGGTATTCAGTAGAAGACATTTTATACTTATCATCAATATAATTCTCAGTAATTTAAAATAACTTTATGCCACTGTCATAAAGTTACCCATGTTATTATAGTTTTTCTCCCATCTGATAAGTTGTTCTACTTTTTTTTTCTTTTTTTCAGTACTGGGGATTGAACTCAGGACTTTGGGCTTGCAGGCAGGTGCTTATTCTGCTGAGCTATCTTTACAGCCCTTGGTAGGTTGTTAATAGTAAGAAACAGATGTAATATTTAGGGCTGAGCTTTCAGTGTACTCTAAGAGATCATGACATTATTATTACTTATAGGAATATAAAGATATCCTCTAGACAACATCATATAATAAGGGTGCAATATTTTTTAAAAAAACTCTAAAAATCAAAAGCTAATCAGTTCCCTTAAACATTCTGACCCAGCAGAATGACACTCCGAACCTCTGCACCATTTCTTGTGACTTTATCTTCCTCATTTATGCCATCCATGTGACAGTCAGTCCAAAAGAGCAGCACACCAAGCAGAATCAGTGTTTGAAGCAGAGTAATGGCATTGTTTTGTAGTGCTTACCTCTCAATATCTTTCCTGCTCTAGCAATATAATTTTAATATTTAAAAAGATGAAAATTGCCTCAGAGATGTGCAGTGGGTCTGGACAGTGTCTGAGTGCACACCTCAAGCTTGAGACCATCTTCTGCACTCCCATTTCTTTATTCCTTCACCAGTTGTAGGACATGGGACATGAGCAAGCTGCTGTGGTTTCCAAGTGCAACACACTCTGAAAGCAATGACCCCACATAGGCCGAGATACATGACATAGTATTGCAAATTATTCAAGCTCCATTCAACTAGAATAGAAGCAACCTTTATTAATAACATGAAAGCAGGAAAATTTGACTGCGGGCACATTTATTGATGGTTTGGAAGTTAGGAGAAATGACAACTCTTGTGTAATTAAGGACATTAGTTTTTCAAAGAAAAGACAACAAGCACAAATCTAAGGAGACTCAGCTATGAGGGAGCACTTCCTGCCCTAGCCTGTCTCTCTGCTGCCCCTGATCATAATAGAGGAACTTCTGGCAGCCTCTAGGAAGTGGGAAGGCTTGTCCTGTTGGTGTGCTGTCCAGTTTCATACCATAATTTGGGAAATACTGTTATTGGTCACAACTCCCCTGACTGTTAAATTGGTACTTGTTTCAAGCCATCACTTTTCCTCCTATTGTGAAGAACAAGCTAACATTTATAAGCAGCATAGCTGACCTCAACTTTATCCTCTTACTAGCCCTAGGACTTTCTGTGGAGCATCTAGATTAATTCTTCCTTTAAATGTAATTTTCACTGTGAGGCCATTTTTGGCAGAGTCATCTTGCTGAGGCCAAGAAACATCACTTCTAACCTCAGTCATCTCAAGGGCCACCTTCAGCTGCTGGAAAATCTCCAATCCTCCTGGGCTTTAGTTTTGTTGTCAGCTACAATATGAAGATGTCACATTTGAACTAGCTCATCTCTGGAGGCTTTTAAGTATGGAAAAAAGAAAATCCATGCATCTTGAATTGCAGCAGGCTATGTCACAAAATATAAGGCACAGATTTCTGCTATTTCATGCTCTCACATTTTCATGATGGCTTGATACTACCCTGGGAAACATCAAACTCTTCTTGCTCTCATAGAAACCACATCTAGAGCAGTGTATGCAGTGCACAGCAGGTAGTGTGGGGATGGAGGGCCAGCTTTGCGCCCAGTCTGGATGCTCTATTTTATCCCCTCAGTTTGCTTTACCTCTATGTGATGACAGCATCTGCTTCAGTGTGTAAAAACATTGGAAATAAAAGATAGAGAAGTTAATAGAGTGTGTCACAAACAGTATATGTACAATCAGAATTAGCATTAGGAAAGCACTCGCCAATATGCAAAATGATGTCGGACTTCTTGCTATGGTTTTCTCTGACCCTTGGAATAAAGAGATGGGCCTTGAATAGTGCTATAGTATGAATGGAGGGAAATCACTTCAATTTCTGAAGCTAATTTCTGTATGTTCAAATGAAGGGATTTGGATGAGATTAACAATTAGACGCACTATGCCACTCTACTGTAAAAGGTTATCACTTTAGATGAAAGCAGGTAGGGATGCTGTAGACGACTGCACAGGTAGTTCTCTGCCAGCACCAAGAAGTTCTTTCCCCTTTTCCTCAGTGACATCACCTCCTCATGTTTTCATCCACTTCTGGGTCCATGCAGAAAGTTTTTGTGTTTTCCTTTTCAAATTTCAGTTCTATTATTTGAAATGATCAACATATCTACTTGTAGAGTTGTACAGAAATCTGACTTAAAAGTCAAAGGCAGCAAAGGGGAAAAACACAACATTATGACACAGATGCTATTCCAGTAATCCATTGTCCACAGGCTCAAGGGAAGAGTGACTACTCAAAGCCAAATGGTCAGTCAGGTCTATGAAAAGTAACCTAGGCAACCATTATCATCATAATCAACATGTCAGAGGTGCTACTGACAGCAACACCAATGGGAAACTAATAATGTGTTGTCCAGATCTGTGATCTCCAAAATTAGGGATGCTTAATGTCAGTGCAAAGCAAGTGATGCTAGATTTATTTATGTTTTCCCTTAGTTATAGACATTTATTTATCTGTTTATTATTTATCTGGAGCAGGGTCTCATTACTAGTGATCCTTCTAATTTCATCCTCCTCAGCACTAGAGTTATAGGTGTGCACCATCATGCCCAGTCTCAGTGGCTGGCTCAACATGCCTGGGGGTGGAACCAGCAAGGCATGTGGTGCCAGGGATTGCAAACTGGTCCTTGCACTTGCCTAATCAGGTGCTTAGTCCACTGAGCTATCTTGCTGGCCTCTTAGAAACATTCAGTTATAGCCAAAAATGAATTTCATGAGCCGGGGAGATGGCTCAGTAGAATAAGCACCTCCCTGGCAGGTGCAAGGGTCTGAGTTCAATCACCAGTTCCGACAAAAGAAAAGAAAAAAGAAAAATGCATTTCATGTTGTGACTAAGATAAGTATGGTGACAGGCTGTCCAGTTCTGACACTGCCAGAATCTGTTTCCTAGGATTTAAAAATCAAAGGGCCAGAATGTAACTTGAAAAAAAAAACCATAAAATTAAAATAAAAATATCATTGAAATTTGTGGCAAGATTTTAGCCTAAATAATTTTTTACAATTTCTTAGGTACATGTTATGCACACTTTCTCTGGACACAAAAGTAGAATTAATGCATAAAAAAAGGGTATGCATTGAATATCACTTGTCTTTTGCCTTTTTGTTCAAATCCTATGTGTTTCAAACTACAAAATAGGATTGTATCAGGTTTAAATTTACTTTATCTGGGGACTCAATTGCAACTCTGAAGCTGACAAGTAGTTGAAGTCATTTATGTTGTGATCAAAAAGGAAAGCACCATCAATCAAACCACTACTCTTTCACTTCCCAAAACCCAGAACAAGCAGTCCAAAACCTTCTAAGTACCTTTGCCAATTTGGAGTTGGTGAATGTCTCATTTACTTTCCAACTGTTGTTTCATTTATCTCTTACACTCCTTCAAACTTTTATACAGTTTTTCCTCTCTAAGCAAATAAATGAGACACACAAGTGATCCAATTCTATTGTGAATTTATTCTAACCATTTTGTGAAACACTGTCACCAAAAGATAACTTTAAGAGGTGAATAGATCATACTACACTCTTACCCATAGGAAAGAATCCATGATACCTAATTTGTTATAGTTTATTCCTGCATGTTCTTTTTTCTTCCTCCTTTCCATAGACTTCATCCTCCAAAATGGACAAAATAAAAATAATCTTTCATCGTAGAAGAGCTTAGGACCACAGAGATTCAGTCTAAATTCCCTCAATCACTTATAGACAAAAATAATAACAATTATTCTTAATTTTTTTACAAAAATTGAGGAGGAGGGAATTCTTCCAAAAATAAAGCTATAGAACAATATTGAGAAACATAGATGTAAAACTTCTCAACAAAATAATAATGCCACAGGATTGATTCCAAGGAAATAAGGGTGATTCAAAATATAATATATCAATCACTGTTAATGAGATAGTCTTGTTTTGAAAATCTGTAACATATGTATCGTTATATGTTGCCCTGTTTATGTCTTTGCTTTTGTTTTTCTTGCTCTTGCTTTTACTCTATAAAATAAAAGAAAATTGTAAAAAAAAAAAAAGGTGATTTGAACATGCTGAAAATAAAAAAAAATTGAATCATGCTAAAAATAAAAAAGGCATACCATATCAGCAGACTAAGGGACAAAAGTCACATGATTGTATCAACACATATAGAAAAGCATTTCACAAAAAATCAATATCCTTGCATGGTAACAACTGAACAAAAGAGACATATCTCACCATAATAAATGCTATTTTAATAAATCCAAAGCTAACATCATACTGAATGAGGAATAGCTGGAAACAACATTCTGATTTCTTCCCCCCCCCCCTTTGCTTTGGCAGAACTGGGGATTGAACTCAAGCCCTTGCATGTGCCAAGGAAGTGCTTATTCCACTGAGCCATCTCCCCAGCCCTCTGATTTCTAATAACAACTCATCTGCAAAATAATTCAAGAAAACAATCACATTTTTAAAAATTCCAAAAACCAGAATAGCTAAAGCAAGCTTGAGCAAAAATAAAAAAAATTGTGAGATATTGTAATACCTGATTTCAAAACATACTACCAAAATCTAGTAATTAAAACAGAAATGGTATTGACTTAAAAACAGACACATTCATGGAAAGAAAGTGCTTATAAATAAAGTTCCACAAATAAGGAAGTTGAACAGTTATTAAAACCCATCAAATTCCCAACTTAATAGTGGGCAACACTTTTGTTGCCCAAAGAAAACATACAAATGGCCAAATGCTGTATGGAAAGTGTTCAATGTCACTAAACTTCAGGGAAACACAAGCAAAACCACAGTGAGACATTATCTCTTCTCAGTTATAATTGCTATTATCAAAAACACAACAGATAGGATGTGCTGATGAGTATGTGGAGAAAAGGGAACTATCACACTGTTAGCAGAAATATAACTAAAACATCTATTATAAAGCACAGTATGGAGTTTCCTCAGAAAGCTGAAAATAGAGGAATCATGTGATCCAGCTATGAAATACTGGGTAACTATCCTTAGAGAATAAAAGTACAGAGGGTTGACCAAATAGCTCAGCAGATTAAAGTGCCTGCAAGCAGGCGCAGGGTTCAGGGGTTCAATCCCTGCAGGCCCAGGCCCCAGGGCACCCTGAGATTGCAATTGAGACTGAGCTTCAAGGCACATGCTTATAATCCAAGCACTTGGGATGCTGTGAACAGGTGGATCACTACAAGTTTGATCTAGTAGTGAGACTCTGAACACCCTGTGGACCCCTCTCTAAAATACAATAAATAAATAAATAAATAAATAAATATACAATGTTGAAGGAACATCTGCAGTACTACGTTCATTAAAACATTGTTCACAATAATTAAGAGATGAAAAAACCTATGATTTCACCAGCTGAAGAATGGATAAAGAAACCATGGTACATAAACTGGAAAGAACACTCTTCAAATATAAAGACAGAATCAGCTTATTTGCAACAACCTAGTTAAAACTGGATTACATTACATTAAGTGAAGTAAGCCAGGCACAGAAAAACAAATAGCACATGAATGGAATGGATTCATGTGTGAAGTTCAAATGTACTGACCTCATAGAAGTCAAGAGTCAAGTGATGGAGAACAGAGGAGGGGGAGAAGAGGTGAGAGGAGAGGTGCAGAGAGGCTGAACCATGAGTATTCTTCCAGCCTGGTAAGAGCAAAGAATTTCAGTGCACAATACGCAACTGCAGAAAATGATACTGGGCTGTGTGTTTCAGAAAGCTAAGGAAAAGACTGTGAATATTTTCACCAGGAAGAGTAATGTTAAAGAAAATAGATGTGCTTAACTTGAATATTACAAAATATAAACATGTATCACACCACATTGCATCTCATATATAAGTATCACTGTCTTCATTAAAAAGTAAAGATGCGTTCTAAAAACACTAATGAAAGAATATTTCAGAAAATTACAAGATTTTAAAATTCAGTTATTCAGAAATAGAAAAGGCACTATAGCGTCATACATTTCTCAACTTAATCGTTCTTTTTTCAAAAAGATAATAAAATTGATAAAGATTTCAAAACAAGATGATAGGAAATTAACAATGGTTATTATTTTGTATATTGTTATCTTCAAAGTAGTTGCTCAGATTACCAGATATAGGAACACAAAAATGATCAGACAATATAAGCACTAACTGTTCTTTCGATGAATAGATAAGTAGTACAATTATCTATCTATCTATCTATCTATCTATCTATCTATCTATCTATCTATATATATCTATATATAGATATAGATATATATTTCCTTCTTATTGGTCTATAATCAACAAGAATGCCCAAATTAAGATGTGAGAGGAAGAACATACAGTAAGTATTAGAGGTCTTTACTCAGAAAAGAGTTGCTTTTGCAGCTCATACAAGACAGGAGTATGTGGTGCTAACTGAAAAATAGAAATAAAGTAATTAGTCTGCTAGCAGAGCCTGTCATCCTAAACTTCATGCCTAGAAGCCAGGCTGCTTTCCTGTGTGTATCAGTATACTTTATTTTTATGGCATCGTCAGTTTAGTGGAGGAAATCACATTGCTTTCATGAAAGGAAAGCAATTCTATTCAAAGGGGAAGCTTTAATGTGCAATCTGCTTCCATAGCAACACAAGGAGAAGTATACATGATTTCCCCATTGGGTCATCAGAGAGAAAATGGCTCTTCTTAGGGCAGCTCATTTCATTGCAGTTGGGTGTGTCTATTCACTGGATTTCTATCTTTGATGTGTATGGACATTTGATGCAGTAATATGTACACTGTCACATTTTCATCCTCTGAAAAATAATTAAAATGCCTTTCACATTTCAAAGTATCTCCACATTTAATAAACAAAAAGAAAAATAGATGTGGTGCAGACATTTTCATTTATGTAAAACTATTTCTTTTTCCCTATTATCTTTGTAGAATTGATTCAAATTCCTTTTACATACTAACAAACAATTCTGTTCTTTGGGGAGCAAGATATATTACTTGTTTTTTGGAAATTTTGATAGACTTCACACAAGGAAAATTATTATGAGATCCTCAGTAATTTTAAGGGTGAAAAATTCTGAAACCTGGAAGTTGGAGGCATTGCTTCAGGGTGTCAGTGAAAATCTTGCTTCATGTGTCACTAACTTCAATGGCGAGAAACGGTGTTAACACAAGACCAACTCCAGTCCCAAATATACTCAGCTGTGAAGGTAATAGGCTATTCCTGGTAAACTTTAGAATATAAAATGGCTATAGAACCTATTAAATCATCTTGGAATTCTGTTAAACTTGCATGTAAATTTATCAATAATAGCTTCATTGCATTCGTTTTACCCAGCCTTTCAATTTTATCAGACAAAAAATTCTTGCTGCTAATGAACAAAAGCTTTCTATTTTTAATAAAAGCTAATTTATCAAACTGGACCCCTCATGCTTAGTTTCTTCTTATTGCACATAGATGGCATAATTTGTCGGTCATGGGAATAGGGATTGCCTCTCTGTCTTGCCTCTTATGCATAATACTGCTGTGTACAAGAAAGGGCAAAGAATTATTTGAGGCCAGTCATTCTTTTGGATCTAAATTCAGGAGTGGGATCATAAAACTCTCTAGTATTTCTAGTTTTAGCTTCGTAAGGAGCCTCCAGACTGTTTTCATGTTAACAATGTGCACTCCATTATTTATATGTACAAAGATTTTAATTTTGCTGTAGTCACACCAATACTTATATTTTCTTTTTAGAACAGCCTTTGTGGGGGATGTCTAGCTCAGGGGCACAGCACCTACCTGGCAAGAGTGAGGTCATGAGTTTGATTCCAGGTATGAAAGAAAAAAATTAAAAAAAAAATGAAAGCAAAAGCTTTGGGTACTGTTGTTTCTTTGCCAGCACATAAATGTTTACAGACGTACAACTTGTTTAACTTGGTTTTGTTTCCTTTGTGTTGGTGTAACCCTACTCCCTCAATTGTTGCCAGAATTAATATCATGATTTCTCCCTATGTATTCTTCCTGGAGTTTTACACTTCCCAGTGTTACAGTGAAGACTCATATCCAGATTGCATTAATCTATTCCTTTTCATAATTGTTTTTTTTTGTTGTTGTTGTTAGGGAATAATGCACAACACTTGTGACTTAAAGGAGAGATTTAACTTGACACAATGGGACTTAGTAAGCTGAGACACACTGCTAGACCCAGATCTATGAGAGCATCATCTTTCTCTCTCTCTTTCTTGATCAAGAGAGGGGGCAACAGGAGCTAAGGTAACTACTACATGAACGCTCTACACCAAAGAACATATGACAGTGGTATACAAAATGACAAAGAGGAAAAGAAAAATGCATATTAAGTCCCTAAGTCAACCCAGAACAAATGAAGGAGAAATTAGAATTGAAGAAATTGGAAGGAATGCTCCAAAATCTTTGAAATAAATGCCTCTGAAGTAAAGAAAGAATTGCAGAAAGGTATATCAGGTCAGAAATAATGGCTGAAATGAAATACGAGATGAAAAAAAAAAATATCAACAAAGAAAAGTCCAGGTCCAGATGGATTCACACAGAATTCTACAAAAAATTTACAGAAGTCCCTATACACCTCAAACTCTTCAATGAAATTGAAAAGGAAGCAATGCTCCCAAAATCATTCCTGGAGGCAAGTATTATACTGATACCAAAACAAAGAAAGATGCAACTAAGAAAGAGAACTACAGGCCAATCTCCCTCACGAACAAAGATGCAAAAATCCTCAATAAAATCCTAGCAAATAGAATACAGCAAATCACCAAGAAGATTATACACAATGACCAGGTTGGATTAATCCCACGGGCATAAGGAAGGTTCAATATTCGAAAATCTATACATGTAATACACTATATCAATAGAGCAAAAACTAAAATTCACATGATTATCTCCGTTGATGCAGAGAAGGCTTTTCACAAAGTCCAACACTAATTCATGTCCAAACTCCCACAGAAAATTGGAATAGATGGCCTCTACTACAATCTGGTAAAAGACATTTATGAAAACCCAATGGCTAACATAATTCTAAATAAGGAAAAACTGAAATTATTTATTATTAGATCTGGAACAAGACAAGGATATCCTGTATCACCACTCCTATTCAATATAGTTCTGGAATCATTAGCCACAGCCATTAGACAAGAGAGAGAAATAAAAGGAATAAGAATAGGTAAAGAAGAAGTTAAATTATCATTATTTGCAGAAGACATGATACTTTACTTGGAAGGCCCAAAAAACTCCTCCAAGAAGCTATTAGAATTAATGCAGAAATTCAGTAGCATAGCAGTTTATAAAGTCAATGTCCAAAAGTCAACAGCATTCCTCTACACAGACAACAAACACACTGAGAGGGAAATTATAGAAACAATACCTTTTACAATAGCACTGAGGAAAATGAAATACCTTGGAATTAGCTAAAGAAGTCAAAGATTTTTTCCAGGAAAATTACAATATTCTCAAAAAAGAGATCGTAGAGGATTTCAGAAAATGGAAAGGTATTCCATGCTTCTGGATAGGAAGAAACAACTTTGTGAAGATGGCCATACTCCCAAAATTGCTGTACAGATTTGATGCAATTCCTATCAAACTACAACCAACATACCTCAGGGAGCTAGAGAAATCATTTATAAAATTTATTTGGAAACAGAAAAGACCTAGAAGAGCAAAGACAATCCTGGGCAATAAAGACAAGGCAAGAGGCATTACAATTCCTGACTTGAAGTTATACTACAAGGCTACTGTGATAAAATTAGCGTGCTACTGACAAAGAAATAGACCTGATGATCAATGGAATAGATTAGAAGATGTTCAAGTCCCTCTGAACACACTCAGTCAACTTATCTTTAACAAAGGGGGGAAACGTATTCACTGGAAGAAAGATAGCCTCTTTACCAAATGGTACTGGAAAAACTGGCTCTCTATATGATGAAAACTAACACTTGATCCAGGTCTATTACCATGCAATAAGCTAAAGTCAAAATGGACTAAAAATCTAAACATTAAAACAGAAACATTCAATCTCCTGGAAAAGAATGTAGGAGGAACTCTTGAAGACAAAAGAGTAGGAAAAGTGTTCATGAACAAAAATCAAATCACACAGGAAACACTTGAAAGAATTAACTACTGGGACCTGCTTTTATTGAGAAGTATTTGCATGTCAAAAGAAATTACCAGCAAAGTGTAAAGACAACGCACAAATTTGTTAAAAATCATGAAAAATAAGTACTCAGACAAAGGTCTGCTCTCTAGAATTTGTAAAGAACTAAAAAACATTAGGAACCCAAAATTTAAAGACCCAGTCCAGAAATGGGCATTTGAGATGAACACACACTTATCAGAGGATGAAATTAAAGAAGCGAATAAATATATGAAAAAATGCTCCACATCACTAGCCATCCATGAAAGGCAAATTAAAACAACATTGAGATATCACCTCACCCCTGAAAGAATGGCTATCATAAAGAAATCACCCAACAATAAATGTTGGAGAGGCTGTGTGAAAAAAGGAAACCTTCTTCACTGCTGGTAGGAATATAGACTGGTGCAACCATTATGGAAAATAGTGTGGAGACTCCTTAGAATACTTGGACAGGAAATCCCATTTATTCCAGCTATTCCTCTACTGGGAATTTTCCCAGAGGATCTGAAAACATCATATCATAG
>NW_004524696.1:5569878-5571698 GCF_000260255.1 Octodon degus | reverse complement strand
CAGGATCTCAGGATAAATCCTGAGTGGATTTCACTGACCTTATCAGATCCTAAAGCTGCAACTCTTGTCGCATAGGTCTTCCTTTATCTTGACCTTAACCATCCAGTTGAAAAGTATTAAAATGAAGTATAAGAAGTAAAGCCATAGTGTGATGTTGAGGTGTAGGTGACTCAAGTCAACAATTTCTGACACTGCCAGTCAAGCAAAAGACCCAATGCTATTACTTCAATCTGATAAAAACCATCAATGAAAGTCCAACTGCTAACATAATTATAAGTGGGGAAAAAACTGAAATCTTTTGCTCTGAGATACGGTATAAGACAATGATGTCCTCTGTCACCAATTCCATTCAATATAGTTCTGGAATCATTAGCTAAAATCATTAGGCAAGAAAGAGAAATAAAATTAAAAAGAATAAGTGAAGAAGAGGTTAAATTGTCATTATTTGCAGATGACATGATACTTTACTTGGAAGACCCAAAAAACTCCACCAAGAAAGCTACTGGAATTGATACACACATTCAGTAGCATAGCACAATACAAAGGCAATACCCAAAAGTCAATAGTATTACTCTACACAGATGAAACACACGCTGAGAGGGAAATTAGAGAAACAACACCTTTTCTAATAGCACCGCTGAAAATGAAATTCTTAGGAATTAATCTCTCTAAAGAATCAAAAGATCTATTCAGTGAAAGTTATAATATTCTGAAAAAAGATATCATAGAGAATTTTTTTAAAAAATGGAAAGTTATTCCGTGTGCCTGGATAAGGATAACCAACATTGTGAAGATGGCCATACTCTCAAAATTGTTATGCAGATTTAATGTAATCCTATCAAAATACCACTGCCATACCTCACAGAACTAGAGAAATCATTCGTAAAATTTATTTGGAATCAGAAATAAACCTAGAATAGCAAAGAGAAACCTGGGATCCAGCCCAAGCCAAGCAGGCATATGGACTCATCCGGAGCTCCCCATCTCAGCTTGCCAAGTGAGTGAGAACTTCTTTCACACACTTAGGACCCCCAAGACCCAGCCCAAGAGCAGGCCCAGTGTGTTTGTGGGAAAGCTTCCAGCTCCCATGCACCCCTGGGAACTCTCCTAACCAAACAGGCACGCTGCATGAGTGAGAACTTCTGCCGCGCCCTTGGAACGCCACAGACACAGCCCAAACCCTGGCTGAGCTAGTGTGTGGGAGAGCTTCTGTGCTCCCCTGTGCTCCCTGGGCCAGGGACACAACAGAGGGACTCAACAGGTTCACTGTTGTGCCAGAGGGCTGCAACAGGAAGGATCTGAGCACAACAGCTAGACCCAAACCAGGCCCAGATGAATAAACTCAAACTTAATAGATCTGCACCTGAATTTCAGTAAGTGCTAAGGTTAAGGTTATAATTTCACCAAAGCTCTACACCAAAGGTCAGAGGTCAGTGCTACAGGAAATGACAACTAGAAGGAGCAAAATGCAATCTCAGGGCTTGAACCCACCCAGAACAAGTGCAGAGGACCCTAGTTCAGCTGAAATGTATGAATGAATAGCATCTGAAGTAAAGAAACAACTGCAGAAAGCTATAAAGGAACTCTGATCAGAATTAATTTCTGAAATAAAAAAGAAATCTCTGAATTACTAGAGTCTGAAGTAAAGAGTCAAATGCAGAAACACAGGGGAAATCAGATCAGACATAATCTCTGAAATAAAAGAATTAATAACTGCTTCTCAAGAAGATACTGATAAAAAAGATAGATTAGAAAAGCGACAGATTCATTGAATGAGCAAAACAGGAAAGAAAGAGATCACATGAAGCAGAGTCAAAGGA
>NW_004524696.1:5530174-5569778 GCF_000260255.1 Octodon degus | reverse complement strand
AACATCATATCATAGGGATATATGTGTGCCTATGTTTATAGCAGCACAATTTGTGATAGCCAAATCTTGGAAACAACCAAGATGCCCATCACCTGAGGATTGGATGAAAAAGATGTGGCATTTTTATACAATAGAATATTACTAAGCTATAAAAAATAATAAACTCGAAGCCTTTATATTGAAGTGAATGAAATTTGAAGATATACTCATAAGTGAAATAAACCAGACAGACATTTGTAAATATCATATATTTTCCCTAATATAAGAACTCAGAAGTAGAAATACAAATAGAAAGGTACAATACAACTAAAAGCAAATCAAGAACTTAGGGACTAGACAACAAAAAGATAGCAAGGAGAAGAGCTAGGAAACATGACAGGGACAAGCTGTACAGGTATATGTAGAAGATGGGTAAGGCAATGATCCTGAGAATCTTCAGAAGACTTTTTAATCAATCAGTTATGTGGAATGATTTTCACCCTGACTTACTATATATAAAGACACCTGTGAACTAAGCAACTACATAGAAGATTTCAATTTGTAATAATAGGTTCATGCTTGGAGTGCCTGTCTTTCTGCTCTTCTGAATACTGGTTTCTTGTCATGACATGTCAGTTGCTGCCATGCTGTTTCTCAGATTGATGACTGTACAGAAAGAAGGGGGAGGTGAATGAAGGCAGGAGAAAGGAAAGGGAACGTTGAGGGAGTGTCCTGCTACAAGGTTGTATATGGTTAGATCTCTGGACTTATGTGTAAACATAAGAATTATATAATTCTTTATGCCTATTTTAAAAATATATTTTAATTTTTCAAATGCTTTTTCATCATATTCTGTAGGAACTTAAAGTTCAACATATCAATATTTGATGAAAATTTCTTTCCATGTTATGCCTAGGATGTTAGATATTCAGAAAGATAGTGAGGTTAAGCTTTACAGCCTAGGTTGTATGGTAATAACAATAAGCTTATCTTCTGGAGGGTTAAAAACCTAAGTTTGCAGACCAAATTTAGAGAAAAAAAGAGGACCTCAAGGAGAACCAACATTTAGGTTCTAGCCTTCCAAGGTCAATTAAGACTCAGGACATATGAGAACTTGTACTGTAATGTCATTTAACACAGTAGTTTCCCAAATTTTCTGATCAAGGAGATTATGGGGCCAAAGTGGAATGTGATCAATGATGTAGAGTGTGCCTAAGAAGAGTCACACTGAGAGAGAACATTAACTCAGGCTTTCACAGAGAACATATTGGCCAGGCAATGGCCGTGACTCATCCACATGGCTGACACTGACAAAGGATCTACAATCTGAGGGGCAGGATCTCAGGATAAATCCTGAGTGGATTTCACTGACCTTATCAGACCCAAGATACTGATAAAAAAGATAGAGGAGATTAGAAAAGCGACAGATTCATTGAATGAGCAAAACAGGAAAGAAAGAGATCACATGAAGCAGAGTCAAAGGACATAGAGGAACTTAAAATTTCAATCACAGACTTCCAAAACCGTTTGAGTGAAAATGAAGATAGAGTTTCAGATCCTGAAGACGCTGTCACAGCTAGTGAAAAGGTAAGAAAAGAACTCTTAAAAGCAACAAGGATGCAGAAAACAGTAATACATCACCTACAAGATGATGCAAAGATGAACAACATGAGACTAATAGGCTTCAATGAGACAGGAGAAAATACAAATGATGTAAAAAGAATATGGGCAAAAGTAATAGCAGAAAACTTCCCAAATGTGAGGAAGCATTCTGACATTCACTTAACTGAAGCCTACAGAACTCCAAATAAGTACAACTAAATTAAAAACACAGAGAGACATATAATAGTCAATATCCCAGAAATTCAGCATAAGAACAATATACCAAAAGCTGCTAGAGAACAGAAACAGATCACATTTAAAGGAAAACTCATCAGAATAATGACAGATTTCTCTTCACAAACCATGAAGGCAAGAATAGCATGGAGCAGAGTACTTCAAGTTCTCTGTGAAAACAAATTCCATGTTGTGGGACTGTCCTTCTTCAAGGTTGTATATGTTTAAATTTTTGGACTTATGTGTAAACATAAGAATTATATAATTTGTTATGGCTATTTTTAAAATATATTCTAATTTTTAAATGTTTTTTTCATCATATTCTGTAGGGACTTAAAGTTCAACATATTAATACTTGACAAAAAATGCCTGTTCCATGTTATGCCTAAGATGTTTGATATTCAGACACATAGTGAAGTTAAGCTTAACAGCCTAGGTTGTATGGTAATAACAATAAACTTGTCTTCTGGAGGGTTAACAACCTAAGTTTGCAGAGTAAAATTAGAGAAAAAGGAGGGTCGCAAAGAAAGCCAACCTTTTGGCCCTCTCCTTCCAAGGTCAAGTAAGACTCAGGACATATGAGAACTTGTACTGTAACGTCATGTAACTCGGTAGTGTCCCAAAGTTTCTGATCTAGAAGATCATGGGGCCAAAGAGGAAAGTTATTGATGATGTAGAGTGTGCCTAAGGAGAGTTACATGGAGAGAAAATATTCTCTCAGGTTTTCACAGAGAGCACATTGGCCAAGCAATGGCCGTGACTCATCCACATGGCTGACACTGACAAACAATCAGAGGTACAGGACTCAGGATAGATCCTGAGGGGATTTCACTGACCTTATCAGACCCAAAAGCTACAACTCTTGTTGCATAGGTCCTGCTTTTACCTTGGTCTTAACCATCCAGTAGAAAAGTATAAAAACGAAATATAAGAAGTAAAGCCATGCTGTTAAGTTGAGGTTTAGGGGACTCAGGTCAACAATTTCTGACATTGCCAGTCAAGCTGAAGACACAATACTATTATGGACTACTGAGCTCTTGTAGATTATTTTGTTGAGTTAACACACCTATAGTATTCAAATAACAGATTTAACAAAAAAAGGGTATACAGGTAAATGTCCATTTTGTATCTGTGTATTCAAAGTGGTTAGGATAGGTATATACTTACATTCTCTTAATGAATAGAGGGATTTGTTGTAATGGTGTTTGTAAATAGCATATCATGTCTGCATCTTGTACAGTAATTACCCACTAGGAAGAATATATGCAATGTGTTAATTATTGAAACTGTCCTACCAAAAAAATAATAATAATAAAATTAAAGAAAAAAGAAAACAAATTCCAGCCAAGACTACTATACCATGCAAAACTCTCTTTCAAGTTTGATGAAGAAGTGAAATACTTCCATGACAAAGAATAATTAAACAATTTTATGATGACAAAGACCACCTTACACAGACTGCTGTCAGATATGCTAGAAAGGGACTAAAATGATCAGAACTCCATGAAGGAGAATGGAAGGAACCCACTAAATAGGGCAAACAATTAAGCATAGGACAAAAATGAATAAACAACAGCAGGTAAAAAACATGTCAATTGTAAGTCAATACATCTCAATTATAACCATCAATATAAGTGGACTCAATTCACCAATTAAAAGAAATAGACTGGCACAATCGATTAGGAATCACAATCCAACAATATGCTGTATATAAGAAACACACTTAACTCAAATAGAAATTCATAGGCTGAAAATGAAAGGATGGAAAACAGTACTACACATCCCAGCACCTCAGAAAAAAGCAGCAGTAGGAGTTCTTTTCTCAGGTCAAGAAGGATCAAACTTAAGTCAAGAAGGATCAAACAAAATAAAGAAGGCCACTATATACTGGTTAGGGGAAAAATTCAAGAGGAAGAGATAACATTCATAAATATCTATGCACCAAACACGGGAGGACCCAACTATATAAGACAATCTTAAAGGACAGAAAAATCTAATATCCAGTACCACAACCTTCACAGGAGACCTTAACACCCCCTTATCCCAAAATGGTACGTGTAGCAGTCAAAAAATTAGCAAAGATGTAGCAGAACTGAACCAGAACTTGGAACAAGTGGACTTGGTGGAAATATACAGTGTTCCACCCAAACACAGCTGAATACACATTCTTTTCAACTGCACATGGGTCATTTTCTAAAATAGACCACATACTGGTCCATAGGTCATGCTGAAGTAAATGCAAGAAAACAGAAATTATCTCATGCATATTATCTGACCATAGTGCAATTAAACTGGAAATAAATGAGACAAGAAAACAGAAAAACTCCATAAACACATGGAAAATAAACAACATCCTACTCAGCAAACAATGGGTCAGAGATGAAATTAAGCAAGAAATTCAATAAAGACAATTATGGGTAACAAAGGAAAAGCAGGAGGCTCTGTAATCCCTGACATGAAATTATACTGCAAAGGCACTGTGATAAAATCAACATGACATTATCAAAAAGTAGACCTGAGGAACAATGGAATAGATTAGAAGATACAGATGCAACTGCAAACACACTCAACCAGCTTATCTTTGATAAAGGTGCCAAACATGTTCATTGGAAGATCAATAGCCTCTTTAACAAATGGTGCTAGAAATACTGGCTTTCTACATGTGGAAAACTGAAACTTGACCTGAGTCTATCACCATGCACTAAAGTAAAAATGGATTAAAAATCTAACCATTAGAACAGAAACAATAAATCTCCTGGAAGAGAAAGTAGGTATAAATCTTGAAGGCATAGGTGTAGGCAAACATTTCTTGAACAAATATCAAACTGCACAGGAAATATTTGAAAGAACTAAAAACTGCCACCTCTGCTTATTGAGACATTTCTGTACATCCATGGAAATTACCAACCAAGTGAAAAGACAACCCACAAATTCAAAAAAATCATAAATCATAAGCACTCAAACAAGGGTCTTCTATCTAGAATTTATGAAGCACTACAGAATAAGGCCCCAAAATTTAAAGACTCAATGCAAAAATGGGCATCTGAAATGAACACACACTTCTCAGAGGAAGAAATACAAGAGGCAAATAAATACATGAAAAAATGCTCCACATATCTAGCTGTTCATGAAATGCAAATTAAAACAACTTTGACATACCCATCTCACCCCAGAAAGAATGGGTATCATAAAGAAATCAACCAACAACAAATGTTGGAGAGGTGGTGGGGAAAAAGGAACCCTTCTCCATTACTGGTGGGAATGTAGAGTAGTACAACCATTATGGAAATCATGGTTGATGATTTTTTCCTCAAAAAACTAGGACTAGAAATTCCATTCAATCTAGCTATCCCCATTCTCGGAATTTTCCCAAAAGAATTCAAAACATCATATTATAGTGATATATGTATGCCTATATTTATAGCAGCACAGTTTGTGATAGCTAAATCTTGGAAACAACTAAAATACCTGTCACTTGTGGAATGTATGAAAAAGATGTGGTTGTTTTTATACAATGCAATACTACTTAGCTATAAAGAACAGTAAACTCAAAGACTTCACACATAAGTGAATGCAACTTGAAGATATATTCCTAAGTGAAATAAACCAGAGCCACATGTGTAAATATCATATTGTCTCCCTAGTGTAAGAACTCAAAGGAAGAAATAAAAACTGAATGGTATAACACAGTTAAATAGAAAGCAAGAATTTAAGGATTAAACAACAAAGAGAGAGAAAGAAGAAAGTTAGGAAATACGGCAGGGGCAAAACCACACATCTATGTAAACAAGATATTTAAGACAATGGTCCTAATAATCTCCATCCGGTTTTTGAAAACAGCAGTAAATGCAGAGTTCTCATCCTGATTAACTCTATATGATAATATCTTTGAACTAGGCAACTACACGGATTATAGCAATGTGTAATACTAAAACCATGCTTGAAATACCTGTCATTTTGGTCTTCTAAATGCGTACTATTTCTAATGTCATATCCATTATTGCTATACTCTCTTTAAAGTAAATGTTTGTTGAAAGAAAGAAAGAAGAAAGAAAGAGAAAGAAAGAAAGAAAGAAAGAAAGAAAGAAAGAAAGAAAGAAAGAAAGAAAGAAAGAAAGAAAAAGTTAATAAAAGAAAACAAGAGAAAAAATAGAAATCAAGTTCTTCAAAGTCTTGATTGAAAGTAATTTTCTATAAGGAATGAACCAAAATGTCTTAGAATCCCAGTAGGAGACTAAATAAAGACATTAAGTTCTGATTCGACTAATTACTATTGAGATCTCTGCAGTATGTTCCAGTTCTAGCAGTGAGTGTCCCTGCTATTACAGAATCCCAGAGTAGAGACCTATCAGTGGTTGCCTTGGTAGGAACTGAAAACCCTAAAAATATGTGTGGCATCAGTGGATGTACCCAGTCATGACAGTGGAACGCTCCCAACATGTAGGCTTGTAATTCCTGACTTTATCTTTGATTTTGCAAAATAACTGACTTTATAAAACAGGAATAGCTAATTAACAATGGTTGTTATAGATATCTGTGAACTAAGCTACTGCACTGCAGATGGTAATTTGTAATAGTGGTTTCATATTGGGAGCGCCTGTCATTGTGGTATTCTGAACACGGGCTGCTTGTCATGACATGCCAGTTACTGCTAAGATGTCTCTCGGGTAGGTGGATGTTCAAGAAGAAGGGGGTGGTGAATGAAAGCAAGAGACAGGAAAAGGAATACTGTGGGACAGTCCTGCTTCAAGGTTGTATATGGTGAGATTTTTGGACTTATGTGCAAACATGAGAAGCATAGAATTCTTTATTCTATTGTTAAAATATAATCTAATTTTTAAATGTTCTTTATCATATTATGTAGGGACTTAAGGTTCAACATATCAATACTTGATGAAAAATGCCTGTTCCTTATTATGCCTAAGATGTTTGAAATGTAGTGAAATAGTGAGGTTAAGCTTGATAACGTAAATCGTTTGATAATAACAATAAGCTTGTCTTCTGGATGGTTAACAACCTAAGTTTGCACACCAAAATTAGAGAAAAAGGAGGGCTACAAGGAAAGCCAACATTTTGGCCCTAGCCTTCTAAGGTCAATTAAGACTCAGGACATATGAGAACTTGTACTGTAACGTCATGTACCTCGGTAGTGTCCCAAATTTTCTGATCAAGAAGATAATGGGGCCCAAGAGGAAAGTGATCGAGGACGTAGAGTGTGCCTAAGGAGAGTCACATGGGGAGAAGACACTCTCTCAGGCTTTCACAGAGAGCACATAGGCCAAGCACTGGCCGTGACTCATCCACATGGCTGACACTGACAAAGGTTCTACAATCTGAGGTACAGGATCTCAAGATAAATCCTGAGGGCATTTCACTGACCTTGTCAGACCAAAAAGCTACAACTCTTGTTGCACAGGTCCTGCTTTACCTTGGTCTTAACCATCCAGTAGAAAAGTATGAAGATGAAATATAGGAAGTAAAGCCATGTTGTTATGTTGAGCTGTGGGGGACTCAGGTCAATAATTTCTGACATTGCCAGTTAAACAGAAAACCCAATGATATTATGGGCTTCTGTACTCTTTTAGAATATTTTGCTGAGTTTACACACCTATAATATTCAACAACGGAACTTAAAAAAAATTGGGGTATAACTATGAATGTCCATTTTGTATCTGTGTATTCAAAGTGGTTGGGATAGATATATAGTTGCATTCTCTTAATGAATAGAATGATTTTTTCTAATGGTGTTTGTAAGTAGGATCACAAGTCTGCATCTTGTATAGCAATTAACCACTGAGAAGAATGTATGCAGTGTATTATTTGTTGAAACTGTACTTTCGATTTGATTTGAAACTGTCTCATTGCTATATGTTTATCAATAAAACTTTGAAAAGAAAAAAAAATAAATAAAAATAAAATTAGCTAGTATAAACTTAAAAAAAAAACAATGGTTGTTATAGCATCTATTTTTATTGTCAAATCTGTTTCTTAGAATAACAGATATATTTATGCAAGATTGAAGAAATAATTGAATATTGAGCCTTGCTTTCAAGAAATATTAATTTTCCTTGTATTTTTAACTTATTTTAAAGAGAGTATAATAACATAAGATATCAGAAACAGTGCATTATTAGAAAATCAAAATGAGAGGTATTCGACTATAGGTTTTGTTTTACACATTGTTGTCCTCTAAGTATTGTTGTATGTTACCCTGTTTCTTTTTTCCTATATTTTTTTCTTCTGTTTTTACTCTTTAAAATTAAACAATTTAATTTAATTAAATTTAAAAGAAAAAACAACAAAGAGTGGACAAGATACCACCCTAGGCAGAGTGGGATTCTGTGAAAAAAAAAAAAAAAAAAAAACACAACTGACTTTAATAGTTTTCCATGAAAGACTGGCTAACAAAATCAAGAAAGTTCTTTGTGAAGAATGCAGGCCATTCAACCTTACCACCTCTCCACTGAGAAGAGGAAAGCCAACTCCTATACTTTTATGAGGTGCCTTTACTAATGTTATTGTATGTTTAGCCACTTCTTTAAATCCAAGTTTAGAATGATATTACAGTACATCCTTGGTGTGTGCAGTCACTAAAGGTGACCTTGTACCGTTTTTTAATCGGAAACCTGATGCTTTTTTCACAACCAAATGGGAAGCAAATCAGCAACTCCTAGTAGTGAAATAGAATTACTGACTTAATGGTCACACGCATCTGACTTCACCACAAACCTTTTTGGTTCCATTGAGTAGGTGGCATAAACAGAAAAGCTATGGGAAGAACTGAGGATCTTGTTACTGTGGAAATGCCAAGCAGCTATACACTTACTTTGGCCTCCTCTGTGACGGTGAAAGTGTGCTTTTAGGTAGATGTCTTATAACTAACAGGATAAGGGAGCTGTCTCTAAAGGCCTTTAAATACATGAAATACACAGCACAAATCACTGGGAAATCTCTAAGAATCTTCTTTAAGGCCCAGAAGTTGGTTTTTATTTATTTTATTTTATTTTATTTCATTTTATTTTATTTTATTTTTTCAGCAAAGAAACTTTATGTCATGATATAGTGGGAAACAAAACAAATCAGAGTCAGAAATCCTGCAGACCTTAATCACTACAGGACCCTTAACAACACATTTATCTTCTCAGTCATTTAACTTTATATTTCCATAAAATGTACAAGATCCATTCACACTGGATGAGAATCAGATGGAAATAAAAAGAGAGAGACAACTATAAATCAACTTCAGATTTTTTAATGTTTAAGGATGGTGGTTTTACTGCTTTGCAGTTACTGTTTAAAGTCAGAAGTGGGGAGAAGTATTGAGATATAAGATGGCGGGTATCTTTTGATGTAGAACCTGGATAAGCAAGATGCTGCCAGCTCTCTCCACTGACCAATTATCTCAGGTTAGATAAATGATGAAAGTTCTCCCCTCCAGAAGGAATATCTTCAACAAGAGTAAGCACTTTGCTTTGGAAAATGTCACATAAAAGCATAGAAAATCCATGGTTTTGATACTTTCAAAGGAGAAGGTCATAGAGATAGCCACTGGAGACAGTAGCATTTCTGCTGGGTATTGGGTTGACTGCACCTCTGCTTCAGAGACCACCCCATCAGGAAGAGGTAGAAGGAGAGTGAGCAGAATCCCAAAGCTCTGAATCAGTACAGGCAATAAATGAGAAAGTGAAAATGAAATACTAGAAAGAAATCAAAGATGTATAAATACGCTGAGATATATTGCTTGTTTCTCCACACTGGATTCCTACCATCAAAAATTTTGTTTTTCATAGAGAAAGGCTTGTTGATATTTATGCTAATGCTGGAATGGGCGAGTGTATTGTACCTAGAAGTACTTGCTGAACCAGGCCACCTCCTTGTGAGACCCTGACAACATGAGCAGGATAGGGCTGGGAGGGTTTGCTGCTAGAAGTGACCATTGGAAAAGCTCTGTGAGCCCTAGTCATGGCACAGGCCACCAGCAAAACTATAAGTTTAAGGATTTTATTTTACTGCTTCACATTATTTAAAACAAATTTTAGTGCAGATTATTGAAAATATGCTTTTCAAAAAAGACCTTATTTTTATATATGAATGTCTTATAACTTTTATAACCATAAATATAACCATAACCAAAATGTGAATTATTTGAAGTAATTGTCATTCTGAATGTGTATCAAGGACACACAGAAAAAGCATTACATCTCATCTAACCCTTGGTTTACCAAAAAAAAAAAAAAAAAAAAAAAAACCTTCATAATCAGACATTCGCTCTATGCAGTTGATTTTGCTAGCTGTTTAAAATAATAATTTTTACAGTTGGTGTCATTTATTAAAAATATTGCCCAAAGGAATATATCATACACCACAAGGAGACAATTTCAGAAAAGAGAACCAGCCACAGGATATTGCTGCTGACTGTCTGTTCAGCAGTGTGAAATTTGCTATTATGGCTTTTCTTATTAGACTATTGTAATTGAAAGCCTGTGACATACATAGGAGTAATGCATCTGCTTAGAAAATATAAATTTATTTTGTTGAGCTTAACAAAAATAACAGTGTAAATAGATACAAAAAAATTAAAACTCTAGTCAGAACTTACAAATTTTACATCAACTGTAAACATGTTTCTCCCTGGATTATTTCAATATGATGTCCAAGCAATTAATACACAAAGCTCTTAGAAAATAAATGGGTGCTGTATCTTGCCACTTTGCTGAATTTATGTATCAGATCTACAGATAGAATTTTTAGGGGGGTCTTCTGGGTAAATTTATCAGACCTACATGAGGTTTTCATTACTGTAACTGCATAGTGTGATTTGTGATCTGATATTTTGATTTTTTTTTCCTCCTTGCTGTTCTTGTTGAGGACTGCTTTGCCTCTTTGGGGTCTCTTCTGGTCCCAGGTAGTGCTAGGTGGAATTTTTAAGGGAGTCTTCTGGGTAAGTAATCATTTTATTTACAAAAAGAGATAATTTGACTTCTTTCCAATTTCAATATTTTTTCTTCTATTTGCTTTCTGGATTGTTCTGGGTTTGGAGTATTGTATTAAACAGGAGTGCTAAAAAGCTGAAATATTTTCCATTTTTTCCCTTTCAGTATGATGTTGACTCTGGGTTTATCTTACATGCCTTTTATTATTTTTAAGTAGAATTCTTCTCTATCTATTTTCCTCAGTGTTTTTGTTATGAAGAAATGCTGGATTTTGTTGAAGGCTTGTCTGTGTCTATTGAGATAATCGTATAATTTTTAAATCACAAATAAATTCCATTCCTGTACATGAAGAGTGAACCCTCCAACAGAGAAACCAGGAAGTAAATTTCACTCACAATAGCTTAATAACTTAACTACACCGGAATCAACTCAACCAAGGAGAGAAATGGGCTCTAAAATGAAAATGAGAGAATGTTCAAGAAGGAAACCAAAGAAAACATTAGAAAATGGAAAGACAGAACTCATTTTTGGATTAGAAGAACTAATATAAAAATAACAATATTACTAAAACTTACCTATGTTTTTATTTTAGAGAATACAAAATAGTGATAGAAAAAAAAAAACAACATTAGAAACAATACAAAATTTCAATAAACAAAGTAGTAAGAGTTCAGTACTGGTTGCTGTATTACATGATACTATCTTCAAATTAGTTGCTCATGATACTACTAGATATGGACATTTAAATTACCTATAGATTTAATGCAATTTCATTAAAATACTAATAACATTCTTTGCATAATTAAAAAAATCTAAATTTCATATGGGATAAGAAGATAACCAATATAAGATTGGGTATGGTGGTATGTGCCTGTAATCTCAGCACTTGGGAGGCTAGAAAACAGGAGAATCTCTACAATTTGATCTCTATAGTGAGACCCTGCAGACCCTGCCCTAAATACAGGGGGAAAAATGATACTCAGAATAGACAAAGCAATCCTGAGCAAAAGGAGTTAAGGTGTCAAAATACCAGGTTACAAATTACACTATATAGCTAAAGTTTAAAACAAATGGCAGTGGCAAATAACTATACATGTAGACCAAACAAACAAAGCAGAAGCCATGGATACAAATGCATACATCTATAATCATTGAATTTTTTACAATGAGGCCCAAAATATAAGTTGAAGAAACTATAATTTCTTTAACAAATATACCTGGAAAATTGGATTTCTACTCAGAGAAGACTGAAACTAGATCCTACCACTCTCCCTGTAGTGCAAGGAAATCAAAATGGAACAAACACCTAGACATGTAAACAACAACTTTAAAAATGCTTCAAGGTAACATAGGGGAATCACTTAGATCAATAAGCACAGACAAAGGTTTCCTGAGTGAAGCCCGTAGCACAATAAATGATATTAAAAATAATGAGTGGAATTATGCATAAAAGAGCTTCTGAACAAGGAAAATAACAGAGGAAGTATAGCTGCAAACTGGGATATACTTTGTTTTTTTTTAATTTTTTTTTTTTTTTTTTATTTTTTTTTTTTTTTTTGTGGGTGGGCCCCCGTGTGTGTGGCCAGCCTCAGCCCACCAGGGGGCGGGCTGGCTGGCATGTGGTGCTGGGGGATCGAACCGCGGTCCCTGTGCTTTGCTAAGCTTGTTCTAAGTAGGTGCTTTAGACCACTGAGCCATCTCTCCAGCCCCCGGGATATACTTTGATAACTACTCTTCTGATAGATGAGTACGTAGCATACAGTATTCTTTCTAGAAATCTAATAGTGAAACTCATAAAACACTGAACCCAATAAAAATGGGCAAGTAAACTAAATAGACATTTTAAAATGAAATACAAATAGCAGTAAGTAAAGAAAAAATTGTTCAATATCATTAGGCTGTAGAAAAATACCAAATCAAAATAACTGTGAGATACCATCTAACCCCAGTCAAAATGAGAATCATCAAATTAAGGATTAAACAATGAAGAGAGGGCAAGGAGAGAAGCTAGGAAACATGACAGGGCCAAAACCATACATTTACATGCATGACAGGGGCCAGGGAGATAGCTCAGTAGAATAAGCACTTCCCTGGCAAGCACAAGGCCTGAGTTCAATCACCGGTTCTGGGAAAAAAAAAAAAATACATGCATGACATGGTTAATGCAGTGATCCTGAGAATCTTCAGCATGTTTTTGAAACTAGCAGTTCATTTGTAGGATTCTCACCCTTACTAATTACATATGCTGATACCTGAGAACTAAATAACTGTACTGAAGATAGCAATGTGTAATATTAGGGGCATACGTGGAGTGCCTGTAATTTTGGTCTTCTAAATATGTACTGGTTGTCATGTCATATCAAATACTGCTATACTGTCTCTCAAGTAAATGTTTTTTTTTTTTTTTAAAAAAAAAAGGGTAGTAAATGAAAATAAGAGACAAGGAAAAAAATCACAAGATGGAACTGCTACAATGATGTATGTGGTTAGAATTCTAAATTTCTGTGTAAAACTGTGTCATTGGTCATTCCTATTTTTAATTTTTTTTCCTTTTTTCTTTTTTCTTTATTTTTTTCCTCCACATTCTGTAGAAATTGAAAATTTACATACCAATACTTCATGGAAAATACCTGTTCCATGTTTTGTCTAAGATATTTGATATTCAGACAGTGAGGTTAAGCTGACTTGCCTATGTTGTAGGGTAATACTATCATTAAACTTCTCTTCTGGAGGGTTAATAACTTAAGTTTGAAAACCAAAAAGTAGTAAAAAAGAAGGGCTGCAAGTACCAACAATATTTTGGCTCTAGCCTTCCAAAATCAGTGAGGACTCAGGACGAAAGAGAACCTATATTGTAACATCCTGTAACTCAGTGGTATCCAAAATTTTCTGATCAAGGAGATAATGGGGTCACAGAGCAAAGTGATCAATGATGTAGAGTGTGACTAAGGAGAACCACATGGAAAGAAAACATTCTCTCTGGCTTTCACAGAGAACAAATTGGTCAAGCAATGGCTGTAACACACCTACGTGGCTAACACTGACAAAGGATCTACAAACTGTGGTACAGGGTTTCAGGGGGAATACTGAGGGGATTTGACTGAACTTATCAGATCCAAAAGTTATATTTTTGTTAGGTCTTGCTTTATGTTGGTCTTAACCATCCAGCAAAAAGTATAAATATGAGGTATAAAAAGTAAATCCATATTAATATGCTCAGATGTAAGGTTCAAGTCAGCAACTTCTAACATTGCCAGACCTATGGATAACTCACTACTATTATGGACTACCAGACTATATCGGATTATTTTACTGAATTCCTGCACCTACAATATTTAAATGGCAATGAATAGCCACCTCTGACAAAACTAAACACAAAAGAGGATATAAATGAAGAACCATTTTGTATTTGTGCATACAAAATAGGTAGCATAGATATACAGCTACTTTCTCTTAATTCAATGAGAAGAAAATTTGTGCTAATAGTGTTTGGACAGGATATCATGTCTGCATTTTGTACTATGAGTAACTACTGTGAAGATAACAATATGCAATGTATTAATTATTGTAACTCTCCTATTAAACTGTTTTGAAACTGACTCATTGCTATTTGTTTCTTCATAAAATTAATTTAAAAATGGCAGTCATCAGTGTCACTCAGAGTGACAAATGCTAGCCAGAATGTGGTGAAAAAGAACCTATCTAAATTGTTGGAGGGAATGTAAAATAGTATGACAATCTTTGGTAATTAGTATAAAAATTTTTCAAAAATCTAAAATAGAAATTCCATTTGACACAGTTTGCCTGCATATAGTCCCAAAAGAATTAAAATGTATTATGCTACAGAGATATATACATATCTATTTTTATGCTGTGTGTTATATATGTGTGTGTGTGCATGTGTGTATAGTCAAGATTGTATATAACGACTTGAGCACATAGATGAATATATATATATATATATATATATATCACTGCTTTATCTGCAAAAATGTATAACTATGTAGTTGTCTAGCTGAGTATATGCCATATGAACATGTTTGGGGACTCTGTTTTCTATGTGCACATGAAAGTAATATTATGTCATCATGAGTGTGATTGTTGTGAATAGAAGAGGAGTATAGGAGGGAGGGATCCTGCTTCCTATTGCATTTTCACATCTGGTGCATCCCACCCTGTGAAGTGCTGAGTCGACTTGAAAATTTCTAAATTTATAGACATCTAGTAGTCTTTAAAAACAATTAAAAATAAAATAAAAACAATTAGATCCTGGTTTGACTCAGTGATTAAGACTAGGTTATATCAGCTCAGGAACCACATGAAAGGGACAAGCTTATTCATTCTAGAGTCTTTGAGGGGTGGCCAGGCTCCGCATGATCCAGCCCCTCCTTTCTATAGTTTCTCAATGATGGGCATGGATGTGTCATTTTGTGAATTGCAGAGCTCTGCGGGGTTCTTAAGAGAAAGAATCTTCTTGTAAATCAGGGAATGCTAGCTATGTGAATAGTTTGCACTGCATATCCCAGTAAAGGATGCAAGTGATGCATGACACTGTGACTGTGCTCTGTAAGTCCCAACTAGGATGCAGCATTTTGTGAGGTGTTACTGGAATGCAGTGTTATACAAAAACACAGTTGATATCTTGGTACAAAGTACAGGTAAATCAATTGGTTTATGATCAAATTATTAGTAGACAAAGGAGTCCTCTGTCACCCTCTTTTTTGGAGATTGGCTGCTGCATACAGACATGAGCAATGAAATATTCTTGGTGTGACTCTTGACATTTAACAATGCAGTGCCTTGATTTTCCTACTGATTGGTCTTATTAGTAGAACTCAGTTTAATCTGCAGTGACATTGAATGCAGCCTGGTTTTAACAATAGACATAACTTTTTGCATTAGATAACTCTTTTGGCTTTTTTATTTTTTCATATTAATTTTATTGAGAAAATAGTAGTAATGAGAGATTTAAAACAGGTTAGTAGGACAGTTACAATAATTAATAGATTGTATGTTCTTGTCTTTGTACTAGTCATTCATAGTATAAGATGCAGACATGATCTCTTGTCTAAACACTATTAGTTCAAAACTTTCTTCTCAAGTATAAAAATGAAATATAAGAAGTAAAGACATGCTGTGATGTTGAGCTTTAGGGGACACAGGTCAACAATTTCTGACATTGCCAGTCAAGCAGAAGACCCAATACTATTATGGGCTACTGGATTCTTTTAGAATATTTTGCTGAGTTTACACACCTATAATATTCAAATAACGGAACTTAACAAAAAAAGGGGATACAGATGAATGTCCACTTTGTATCTGTGTATTCAAAGTGGTTAGGATAGATATATAGTTGTATTCTCTTAATGAATACAGGGATTTGTTCTAATGGTGTTTGTAAATAGGATATAATGTCCTCATCTTGTACAGCAATTAACCACTAGGTGAATGTATGCAATGTGTTAATTATTGAAACTGTCCTACCAATCTGATTTGAAACTGTCTCGTTGCTATTTGTTTATCAATAAAATTATGGGGGAAAAACTTTCGTCTCATTGAACTAAGATAAAGTAGCTATATATCTATATGAACTGTTTTGTACGTACATATTTTTTTTCATTGCAGAATAGACCTTCATTTACATCCCCCTTTTTTGTTTACTTTTGTCAGAGATGGGTATTCTGTTGCCATTCATATATTATAGTTGCATGAATTCAGCAAAGTAGTCCAATATAGTCCAGTGGTCCATAATAGTAGTGGGTTATCCGCATGACTGACAATGTCAGAATTTGACTTGAGCCTTTTACAGCTCAGCATGGTAATATAGCTTACTATTTATACCACATGTTTATACTTTTCTACTGGATGGTTAAGATCAAGATAAAACAAGGCCTATATAACAAAAAATGGATGCATTTAATGTTTAGCATATCAACAATTGATGGAAGATACCTATTCCACGTTATGTCCAAAGCATTTGTTATTAAGACAGATAATGATGTTAAACTCAATAGCCTATGTTCTAGGGTAATAATATTATTAAGCTTCTCTTCTGGAAGGTTAACAACTTAAGTTTGCAGACCAAATATTAGAGAAAAAGAAGGCCTACAAGGATAGCCAACATTATGGCCCTAGACTTTCAAGGTCAGTGAGGATTCAGGACATAAGAGAACCTGTACAGTAACATCCTGTAACTCAATAGTGTACCAAATTTTCTGATCAAGGAGATTATGGGGCCACAGAGGAAAGTGATTTACAATGTATAGCATGACTAAGGAGAATCACCTGGAGAGAAAACATTCTCTCAGGCTGTTACAGAGAGCACAATTGGTCAAGCAATGGCCATGATGCATCCAGATGGTTGACACTGACAAAAGATCTACAAACTGCTGTACAGGATTTCAGGGTAAATCCTGAGGGGATTTGACTGACCTTGTTGATACAGACACTTAATTGTGACACAAGAATCTCGGTCTGAAACATTATTTTCATCTTTAGCCAATGATGTTCTACCATGCTGCTTCACAAGCATTCATTTGATCATTGCTGAAGAGAAAGGGGGATTGGTAAACATGCCCATGCGACACTTACACAGAAATCCCTACCATTGTGAGTGGGATTCAAGCCAAGCAGTTTCACTGCACAGCTACTGAGTCTCTGTCTGCAGAAGCTGCTTCCCCTCCCATTTATTTAATGGCATTCTGTAAACCTGGTGATCCTAGTGGGTGGGACTGCATTGGGGCCTATACGCTTTCTGTGTACACCCTTTCTCTCCACAAGAGAGTTTTTCATTAGCCTGAAGTTCTGCGTTGACCATACACATTATACCTAAGTAATTATGACAAAAAAATGAAAGATTACTAGAGAAAATGTTCCTTTTGAGTGACAACTATAAATATTACCTTTGCAGAATTCTGGAGCAGGTGCCTGGAATGTGAGAGCTCAACGCATGTTAGGGGTCATTGTCTAAAAAATAAACATTAAATTACAAATAGCAGGAAAAATATTTTCATCCTCAATTGCAAGTGTCAAGAGTAAACTAGATGGGAAAGAAGAAATGGAATAATTTTTCAAAGCTCACTTATTTAAAAGGAGACAATTCTATTTGCAACTAAATTGATTTAATTAGCTAAATATCAGAAACTATAGAAATTAATTGTTCTTGACACTTTAAATTTAAATAATAGTTCAAAGCATGCCATTATGCAAACCATAAGAGATGGGCTTATTATTCTTTTAGATTCCTTAACCATTTCAAGGAGAAAAATAATTTGTAAATGAATAAAACTAGTTAGGGCAACAAAGTACTTTAATTGTGTTCACTTCCATAAAGCATAAATCAAATTAAGGAAATAAAAATCTAGTAACATAAAACCTCCAAAAAAAAGTTTTGAAAAATAATTTCTTATAAAAATTAATTAAGCTGTGGGAGTGCATCCTTGCTCCCCTGTGCCCGCTGGAACTCCCTGGATCAAGACAAGGCGTGGCACATGAGTGAAATCTACCACCATGCTCTTAGGACCCTTCCAACCCTCAACAGTGAGGCAAAGACCACTAAGAGAGTGAAAACTTCCCCCATGCTCTTGGGATGCCTACACACACAGCATAAGCCCAGAGCTGGAGATTATACCTGGACCAAAGCTCTTCACCAAAGGTCAGAGAAAAGTGCTATACATAATGACAAAGAGGAGCAAAATGCAATCTCAAGCCTCATGCCCACCCAGAACAAGTGCAGAGGCCAGTAGCACAGAACAAATTCAGAATCACGCAGCAGAAATACCTGAATCAATAGCGTCTGAAGAAAAGAAACAAACGCAAAAAGGTACACAGGAATGAAATCAGAAATAACCTCTGAAATAAAAAAGAAGTATGTGAATTAATAGCATCTGAAGTAAAGAATCAAGTGCAGAAATATATAGAGGAAATCAGATCGCAAAAAAGTCTCTGTGGTAAGAGAATTAATAACAGTTTCTCAAGAAGACACTGATAAAAAAAAATAGACGAGATTAGAAAAAATGACGGATTTCTTGAATGAACAATACAGGAAAGAAATAGATCACATAAGCAGAGCCACAGAGGTAGAGAAGAACTCAAAAATCTCAATCACAAGCTTGCAAAACCATTTGAGTGAAAGTGAAGACAGACATTTAGATCTTGAAGATGCTGTTACAGCTAGTGTAAATGTAAGAAAAGATCTCTAAAAAAACCTAGGATGCAGGAGAAAACAATTCATCACCTATACCATGATGCAAAGATGAACAATGTGAGATGAATAGGCATCAATGAGAAAGAAGGAGACAATACAAATGCTATAAAAAAGGACATAGGCAAAAGCAATAGCAGAAAACACACCAAATATGAGGAAACAATTTGACATTCAGTTAACTGAAGCTTACAGAACTCCAAATAATGTTAGCCAAATTAAAAACACACAGAGGCATAAAATAGTCAAGATCCCAGACATCCAGGACAAGAACAATATGCCGAAAGATGTTAGAGAAAAGAAACAGATAACATTTGAAAGAAAACTCATCAGAATAATGGCAGACTTCTCTTCAAAAACTGTGAAGGCAAGAAGAGCATGGAACAGAGTACTTCAAGTCCTCTATGAAAAGGAACTCAAGCACAAACCACGATACCATGCAAAACTCTCTTTCAGTTTGATGAAGAAGTGAAATACTTCCATGATAAAGAACTACTAAAGAATTTCAAGATGTCAAAGCCAACCCTACACAGAATACTGAAAGATGTTCTAAAGATGGACCAAAATCATCAGATATCCACAAACGAGAACAGAAGGAACCTGCTAAATATGACAAACAATTAAAAACAGGAGAAAAAACAGCAAGATAATAACATTTCAATCATAAACCAATACATCTCAATTATAATCATCAGTGTAAATGGAATCAGTTTGTCAATCAAAAGAAATAGACTGGCACAGTGGATTAGGAAACAAAATTAAAATTAAACCATATGCTGTATAAAAGAAAGACACTACAATTATGAGCAAATTCAAAGCCTGAACGTCAAAGGATGGAAAACAATACTACATGCACCAGCACTTTAGGAAAAAACAGGTGTAACAATCCTGTTCTCAGACAGTCTCAACCTCAAAGCAAGAATATTCAAAAGTAATAAAGAAGGAGACTATATACTGGTTAGGGGAAAAACTCAAGAGAAAGAGGTAACACTCAAAAATATACACATGAAACACGGGAACACCCAAGTATATAAGACAAATCCTAACGAACATGAAAAATCCAATATCCAACACCACAATCTTAACAGGAGACCTTAACACCACCTTATCTCTAAAAGATAGGTCAAGCAGACAAAAGCATTAGCAAAGATGTAGCAGAACTGAACCACAGCTTGGAACAAATGGACTTAGTGGACATGTAGAGAGTGTTCCACTCAACTACAGCTGAATGTACATTTTTTTCAACTGCACATGGGTCATTTTTTAAAATAGACTAATACTACTCCATATGTCATGCTTAAGGATTTTGCAACAAAACAGAAATGATACCATGCATAATATCTGATGATGGTGCAAAGAAACTGGAAATAAATGAGACAAGACAACAGAAATAACCCATAAATACATGGAAATTAAATGACTCTACTCAGCAACCAATGGGTCACAGATGAAATTAAATTGAAATTGATCAATATCTAAAACCCAGTGAAAATTCAAGCAGAACATATCGGAAATTATAGGATGTGATGCAAGCAGTACTCAGAGGGAAATTTATAGATGTGCACTCACACATTAGGAAAACACAACATGAACAAATAAACACCCTAAAGTTCCACTTCAAACATCTTTTACAAAAGGAAGAGAAAATCAAGCACAAACCCAAAGAAGGGAAGAAATAATAAAGTTGAAAGCAAAAATTATTTTAATTGAGACAAAGCAAACAGTTCAAAGAATTAATCAATCAAAAAGCTGGTTCTTTGAAAGATTAAACAAAACAGATAAGCTCCTAGCTAAACTCATCAAAAAGAGGAAATAAAAAATTCAAGTACAAGCAATAAGTAATGGGAAGTATGTAATTACTTCAGATGCAGTATTTTCTAAATATTTATTTATTTATTTATTTACTTATTTACTTATTTATTGGCGGAACCGGGGATTAAACTCAAGAACTTGTGCTTGCCAGGGAAGCACTCATTCCACTGAGACATCTCCCCAGCCCCTTGCAGGTGCAGTAGAAACTCAGAAGATTATCAATACCTACTTTGAGAATCTTTACTCACAAAGAACAGAAGACACAGAAGAAATGGACAGATTCCTAGAAAGGTACAAATTACCAAAACTGAATCAAGAAGATATAGCAACAGTGAATAACCCAATAAAGACCACTGAAATACAAAATGTAGTAATAAAAACAAAAAACTACTGACAAAGAAAAGTTCAGGTCCTGATGGATTCACATCTGAATTCTACAAGAAATTAAAGCACGATATAATCCCTACATTCCTCAAACTCTTCAATGAAATTGAAAAGGAAGCAATCCTCCCAAAGTCATTTCTGGAGACAAGAATTATACTTAAAACCAAAATCAAGGAAAGACGCAACTCAAAAAGAAAACTTTAGGGCAATCTCCCTCATGAACATACATGCAAAAATTCTCAATAAAATCCTAGCAAATAGAATACAGCAAATCATCAAGAAGGTTATACATCATGACCAGGTAGAATTCATACCAGGGATGCAAGGATGTTTCAATATATGCAAATCTATAAAAGTAATACACTGTATCAATAAAGCGAAATCTAAAACCAAATGATCATCTCAATTGATGCAGAAAAGGCTTTTGACAAAGTCCAACACTCATTCATGTTCAAAGTCCAACAGAAAATTGGAATAGATGGCCTCTACTTCAATCTCATGAAAGCCATCAATGATAACCCAATAGCTAACATAATTCTAAATGGGGAAAAAAATGAAATTTTTTTACTCTCAGACTGGTACAAGAAAAAGATGTCCTCTATCACACCTCCTCCTCAATGTAGTTATGGAGTCATTAGCTACAGCCATTAGACAAGAGAGATAAATAAAATGAGTAAGAATAGGTAAAGAAGAAGTTAAATTATCATTATTTGCAGATTACATGATATTTTACTTGGAAAATCCAAAAAACTCCAACAAAAATCTACTAGAATTGATACATAAATTCAGTAGCATATCAGGATAAAAAGTCAATACCAAAAAGTCAATAGCATTCCTCTACACAGACAACAAACACACTGAGAGGTAAATTAGAGAAACAAAATCTTTTACAATAGCAGCAAGGAAAATGAAATGCCTTGGAATTAATCTAACTAGAGAAGTCAAAGATATTTTCATGGAAAATTATAGTTCTCTGAAAAAATAGATCATAGAGGATTTCAGAAAATAGAAAGATATTCCCTGCTCCTGGATAGGAAGAACAAACATTGTGAAGATGGTCATATGCCGAAAATTGCTGTACAGATTTAATGGAATCCCTATCAAACTATCACTAGCATACCTCCCAGACCAAGAGAAATCATCCCTAAAATTTATTTGGAACCAGAAAAGACCTAGAATAGCAAAGGCAATCTTGGGCAAAAAAGAAAGGTAGGAGGCATTACAGTTCCTGACTTGAAATTGTACTGCAAATCTACTGTGATAAAGTCAGCATAGTACTGGCTACAAAATAGACCTGAGGATCAATAGAATAGATTAGAAGATGCAGATGCCTCTACAAACACAGTCATCCACTTTACCTTCTACAAAGTGGATAAACATGCTTATTGGAAGAAAGGGAGCCTCTCTAACATTTGACGCTGCAAAAACTGGCTATCTATATGCCAAAAACGGAAACTTGACCCAGGTGTATCACCATGCACTAAGCTAAAATCAAAATGGATTAAAGATCTAAATATTAATATGTTGAACGTTAAGTCCCTACAGAATATGATGAAAAAACATCTAAAAAATTAGAATATATTTTTTAAAATAGGCATAAAGAATTATGTACTTCTTATGTTTACACATAAGTCCAAAAATCTAACCATATACACCCTTGAAGCAGGACAGTCCCACACCATTCCTTTTCCTGTCTCTTGCTTTCATTAACCACCCCCTTCTTTTTGAACAATCATCTACCCGAGAGACAGCACAGCATAAATGGCATTTCATGACAAGAAGCCCGTATTCAGAAGACCAGAATGACAGGCACTAAAAGCATGAAACTACTATTACAGATTACCAATCCAGTGCAGTTGCTCAGTTCACAGGTGTCAGTATATGTAGTTAGTCAGGGTGAGAAACTTTCCAATTAACTGCTAGATTCAAAAATCTTCTGGAGATTCACAAGATCATTGCCTTGCCCATCTTGTACATATAACTGTATGACTTGTCACTATCATGTTTCCTAGCTCTTCTCCTTAATTATTTAGTCCTCAAGTCCCTGCTTTACTTTTAATTGTATTATATGTTTCTATTTGTATTTCTTCTTTTGAGTTCTTACACTAGGGAAACTATATGATATTTACACATGTGTGTCTGGTTTATTTCACTTATGAGTATATCTTCAAGTGGCATCCACTTCAATATAAAGGTCTTGAATTTATCATTCTTTATAGCTGAGTAAATACCTGTTCCATGTTATGCCTAAGATGTTTGATATTCAGACAGATAGTGAGGTTAAGCTTAACAGCCTAGGTTGTATGGCAATAACAATAAACTTCTCTTCTGGAGGGTTAACAACTTAAGTTTGCAGACCAAAATTAGAGAAAAAGGAGGGCCGCAAGGAAAGCCAACATTTTGGCCCTAGCCTTCCAAGGTCAATTAAGACTCAGGACATATGAGAGCTTGTACTATAATGTCATGTAACTCAGTGGTGTCCCAAATTTTCTGATCAAGGAAATTATGGGGACAAAAAGGAAAGTGAAAAATGAAGTAGAATGTGCCTAATGAGAGTCATATGGAGAGAAAACATTCTTTCAGGCTTTCACAGAGAGCACATTGGCCAAGCAATGTCTGTGACTCATCCATATGGCTGAAACTGACAAAGTTTCTACAACCTGAGGTACAGGATCTCAGAATAAATCCTAAAGAGATTTCACTGACCTTATCAGACCCAAAAGCTACAACCCTTGTTGCATAGGTCCTGCTTTACCTTGGTCTTAACCATTCAGCAGAAAAGTATAAAAACAAAGTATAAGAAGTAAAGCCATGCTGTTATGTTGAGCTGTAGAGAACTCAGGTCAACAATTTCTGACATTACCAGTCAAGTGGAATAACAAATACTATTCTGGACTACTGGACTCTTTTAGAATATTTTGCTGAGTTAACACATTTATAATATTTATATAACGGAACTTAACAAAAAAAGGGGATACAGATGAATGTCCATTTTCTATGTGTGTATTCAAAATGGTTAGGATTGATATATAGTTACATTCTCTTAATAAATAGAAGGATTTGTTCTAATAGTATTTTTAAATAATGTATCATGTCCACATCTTGTACAGCAATTACCCACTAGGAAGAATGTATGCAATGTTTTAATTATTGTATCTGTCCTATCAATTTGGTTTGAAATTGTCTCATTACTATTTGTTTCTCAATAAAATTATGGAAAAAAAATCTAAACATTAAAAGAGAAATACTAAATTTCCTGGAAGAGAAAGTAGGAAGAACTCTTGAAGCCATATGATTAGGCAAAAAGTTCATGAACAAAAATCAACTTGCAAAGGTCATATTTGAAAGAATTAACTGGGACCTCCTGTTATTGACAAGTTTTTGCATTTCAAAAGAACTTATCAACAAACTTAAAAAAAAACCAAAAAGATGGAAAAAATGTTGAATAATATGCACTCAGACAAATGTTTGCTCTCTAAAAATTTTTGAAAAACTGAAAAACATTAGGGACCCAAAATTTAAATACCCAATCCAGAAAAGGCGAGATGAACACACAGTTCTCAGAGGAAGAAATTAAAGAAATGAATAAATATATGAAAAAATGCTTCACATCACTAGCCATCTGTGAAATGCAAATTAAAACAACATACTTTCTGTCTATCTCACTATGATAGACACAAAGAATATCTATCATAAAGAAATCAACCACCAACAACTGTTAGAGAGGCTGCGGGTAAAATGAACCCTTCTCCACTCCTAGTAGGAATGTAGACTGGTGCAACCATTGTGGAAATTAGTGTGGAGACCCAAATCTAGGATTTCAAATCCCATTCAAACTAGCTATTCCCAGAGGAACTAAAAATGTCATATCATAGTGACATATGTGTACCTATGTTTATAGCAGCACAATTTGGAATGACAGAGTCTTGGAAACAACCAAGATGCCCGTCATCTGAGGAATGGATGAAAAAGATGTGGAATGCTTATACAATAGAGTATTACTCATCTATAAAAAATGATAAACTCGAAGCCTTCATATTTAGGTGGATGCCACTTGAAGACATACTTATAAGTGAAATAAACCAGATGCACATGTGTAAATATCATAGTCGACCTAGTATAAGAACTTAAAAGAAATAAAAATAAAAGGTATAACACAATTAAAAGGAAAGCAAGAACTTGAGAATTAGACAATGAAGGGAGGGCAAGAAGAAAAGCTTGGAAACTTGACAGGGGCAAAGCCATACATTTTCATGTATGGCTTTTCATGACATACCAATTAGTGCCATACTGTCTTCAAATAAATGTTTGTTTAAAAAGTATGATAATAAGTGAAAGCAAGAGACAAAAACAAACGTCATGGGACTGTCCTGCTAGAAGGCTGTATATGGTTAGATTTCTAAATTTCTGTGTAAAGCTATGTAACTATTTATTCCTATTTTTAAATTTTTTTTTATTTTTTCCTTCATATTTTGTAGGGATTTAAAGTTCAACATATCAATACTTGATGGAAATAATGGTTCCATGTTATGCCTAAGATGTTTGATATTCCGACAGATAGTGAAGTTAAGCTCAACTGCTTATGTTGTAGGGTAATAATAATAAGATTAATAATAGGGTAATAATAATAAGATTCTCTTCTGGTTGTTTAACAACCTAAGTTTGCAGACCAAAGCTTAGAGAAAAAGAAGTGCTTCAAAGACAGCCAACAGTTTGACCCTAGACATTCAAGGTCAGTGAAGACTCAGGACATAGGAGATCCTATACTGTAACATCATGTAACTCAGTTGTGTTCCAAATTATATGACCAAGGAGATTATGGGGCCACAGAGGAAAGTGATTGATGATGTGTTCCTAAGGAGAGTAATATGGAGAGAGACCATTCTCTCAGAGAGAGACCATTCACAGAGAGCAAATTAGTCAAGCAATGGCCATGATTCATTCACATGGCTGACACTGACAAAGGATCTACAATCTGCAGTACAGGGTTTCAGCATAAATCCTGAGGGGATTTGACTGAACTTATCAGATATAAAAGTTACATTTCTTGTTATATATGTCTTGCTTTATCTTGGTCTTAACCATCTAGCACAAAAGTATAAAAATGAAGTTTAAAAAGTAAATCCATATTAATATGCTGAGCTGTAATAGGCTCAAGTCAACAATTTCTGACATTGCCAGTCCTACAGATAACCCATTACTATTATGGACTACTGGACTATATTGGAATATTTTGCTAAATTCATGCACCTACAATATTTAAATGACAATGGAAGGCCCTTCTCTGACAGAACTAACAAAAAAGGGCATATAAATGAATGTCCATTTTGTGTCTGTATATACAAAGTAAGATAGATATGCAGCTGCATTCTCTTAATTCAATGAATAGAGAGATTTGATCTAATAGTATTTGTGGCCAGGATATTGTGTCTGCATCTTGTACAATGAATAACCACTAAGACAACAATGTACAATGTATTAATTGTTTAAACTGTGCTAGTAATCGGTTTTGAAACTGCCTGATTGCTATTTGTTTCTCAATAAAATTATTTTTTAGAATGAATTAAATAATTTACCTTAATTTTGCACATATTACTTTATATAAACTACTAAAGAATTATGAGTAGCAACTCCAGTGGAAATGACAAACTAAATGAAAAAATGGCTCAGAGTCTTACAAAAGCCCTTAGATGGATCTACCATGTCATTATTAAACATTCACTCTAAAAACTACTGTTTTTATTTTAAAGACAAATTAATAATCATAATTCTATAAAGATAGTAACAAAACACACTGGTTAAAACATTCCTATAATCCCAGGATTCTGGGAGTCTGAGACAAGAAGATAGAAAATTCAAGCCTAGTCTGATAACATTGTCTTGATGAAAGCTTGTTTGAAAGTTAACAAAAAATAATTAAAAGGGGATGATTGTAGCTCCATGAAAGGAAATAAAACAATTGCCAAAACATAATGATAATGTAAAAGAAATCTATACCATGAACACTTAATAGTGACAATGGTGTCTTTGTTTTATTTCCTGGGGGATATTTAGAATTTATAGGTTAGTGTCCAGCAAAACCAAAATAAAATCAGTTTCAGACATAAGTGATCCTAGATACCTATATCTTTCATTTGGAAAATAAAAATAGTATCTACTGAAGGGCCTTCCTTTTTAGAAAAAAATGCAAGTTAATATGAGATCCAAGAAATAGAGTCTTAGACCTAAACTCACTGGGAAAAAAATAGCTAGAAAACACCTTTGACCACAAATGAGTAAATTTTTTAAGCTAAGCCACTCAAACAATAGAATGATTAGTCTTTCTCAATTACTTGTACATAAAAGTGACTAGAAAATTATGGTGAAATGTTCAACAATTTATAAGAAAATTACTGGCTATAGATAAAAAAAACATATGAAAGGTCACATTTGGGGTCAGATTCTAGAAAGTTGGTTCTCTACTGTAGATGTCAAATGTCCCCAAGTCCTGTATGTGGGAGGCTTGACCCCAGGTTGCCACTCTCAGAAGGTACTGTAGACTTCTAGGAAGTGGGGAGGCCCTCAGGCTGTTGGGCACTTACCCTTGAAGGGAATATGCTGCCTTGACCCCTTCAAGTCCCAAGCTCTGCATGCCAGCCACAAGGCTCTGTGCTCTTGTGCATGCCTGCGAGGAGCTGCTTTTGCCAGAGGATGCCTGATCTTGGACTCCAGAACAGTGAGCCAGAAAATACACCTTTTGTCTTCACAGGTTAATTGCCCCAGGCATTTCATTATCATAGAAAGCTAACTAATATAATTAGGTATATAAAGAGAAGATTGGGGAAAAACACAAAAACATTCTACTTCTTATTTAATATGATTCTGAAACTTTGAGTTATTCAAACCATGTTTATGTATTACAGGTCCTCAGTCCAATTGCTAAATCTCTCAGGGCCAGATGTGCTTCAGAATTAGAAATTTCTCCATGTTATATAACATCTCAGGAAGGTCTGGGGCAGTGCTTTGTTACCAAATGCTGCACAAGAAGTACATATTATTACTAATCTTGTGTTAGATCTGGGAAGATTTCACAGTAAAAGATTTATATGAATCTTCATTTCAGAAACATTTTTCATTTTTTGTAATAGCAGTTAGGGGATTATAGTTCTATGAGTATCCAGTAAAATTAAATATGCACAGAGAATCAGAATGAAACTCACTTGATTCATTTTCCTTTGAGACAGTTTACCATTGCTTTTTCTGTGGAAGAGCACACTGTGACCAGGTGGACAGATAAGCCATGTTGACCAAAGAAATAACACCTTTTAAAATGATAAAACACAAATATTCATGTTGCAGTAACCATAGCAATAAAATGCTAGAGCAATTTCAGAGACAATAAAGCCTCTGATCTTCGATTACCAGGTTTCTGTTTCTACAAGTCTAGCTTAGAACAGTGTATCAGGACACTCCAGTAGATGATTTAAGTGGAGAAGAACTTCTGTTATGTTTGTGGAGCTCATCAATCTTCCACTCTGGCTTTTTTGTCTTAACTAACTTATTCACATTTTCTAAAAGAGTTATACTTTTCACTCCCAAAGAAAGTTCTCATTGTAGATGAGCAAATTAGCAGGTCAAGCAGTAAGTGGCAGAACTCAATGAAACACCAGGTATACAGCTCATATAATAACAGAAGCAGAGATCAGAATGCCCACTACACACCATGTATGAAGGGAGTACAGACTTATGCTAAAGCAGGCAGGTACACAGTGAGTGAACATCTCTACCACCTATGAGCTCAGCATTACATGGTCACAAAATTGGATGCATCATGGGGACAATATAGTATCACACCACTTCAAAAAAAAAAAAGGTGCACAGTAATGTTTCAGTAGTTTATAATACAGAGGTGAAGACAGAACATACTCACTAGGAGAGAACTGACAGCATTGGGTAGGAATCTGTGCTAAGATACTGAAAGATTAAATACTGTTCAGGGTAAACAGTGAAGGCTGTACCACACATTAATGCTTTACTTAGTGTCAGGACTTCATTTGAGTCTCAAGGTTGAGATCTGGTTTCAGTAATTCCCTTCTACCATTACGATCCCCAAATGGTCAGATTGTTATAATAAACTAGAGCTTGAAAACCTCAAACAAATTTTATTTGACTGTGAAAAGTGATCCTGAGAGACAGTGACAATGGCTTCACTATGTTATGCAACTGCCACAAATCTGATTTCTGTCTAATCCCTGTTCCTTGGACTGTTCCCAGGTCAAAGGATAAGACTTACATTGGATTCTCAGGTCATAACAGCCATTGGCAGAGATGAGACAGAGAGACCTACAGAAAGCAAACTGTTAAAGGAAGGTGCAGCCATGTAAAGAACAATGGACAGCATAACATTGTCCCTGGTCCCATGGCATAGAATATTTATTCAAAAGACATTCAGGTCAAGAACACTGTTTGGAAGATAGTGTGAAAAGCACAATGTAGAACAGATCATGATGAGTTTTGGAGCTGTATTGATCAGGAGAAAGAAGAAAGAGTTTCATAGTTACTGTGTTAAAGAATAAGTATGCTTCACTGATTTCAGGATCACAGAAGAGACTCAGAAAAAGCAGATTTTAAGAAAATGAGTGAGATTGCAAAGTATAAATTAGAAAAGCAGAATATAAATATTCTGGGTAATAGTACTAAGGTTAATAATCTGAGTTTAAAGGAATGGGGAATACAGAATGGTATAGAAACTCAAAAGAGAAACAGCAATAAATGTGAAAGATTATTTGTGGACAATCTCACTGTACAGTCTAGGATGGACTTGAATTCTTGATCATCTAGCTTTACCCTACAGTGTGAGGCTGAAATGACAGGTGAGAAACATTTTCAAAATAACTTCAAGGTAATGTCATAACTAGCTACTAGAAGATCCTAAAGAATCTCAAATTGTTTCTCAAGTTTGAGATTTACAGAGAGAGAGAGAGAGAGAGAGAGAGAGAGAGAGAGAGAGAGAGAGAGAGAGAGAAACTAACAGATTTTAAAAGAAAAATCAAGTAGGAATTTTTTATACAAAGTATATTATTCCACCAGTTGCTATTTTCACTGAAATCCTTATCTACTTTTTAAAAATGATCTTTTTGTGTGTGTGGAACTGGGGATTGAATTCATGCCCTTGCGCTTGCCAGGGAAGCACTTATTCCACTGAGCCATCTCCCTGGCCCCCTAATCTTTTTTCTTTCATTAATTTAATTGAGAAAAATAGCAAGGAGACAGCTTCAAAACTGACTAGTAGGACAGTTACAATAATTAATACATTGCATATGGTTGTCTTCATAATAATTATTCATAGTACAACATACAGACATGATATCCTGTCCAAACACTATTAGAACAAATCTTTCTTCTCATTGAATTAAAAGAAAGTAGCTGTATATCTATCCTAGCTATTTTGTATATACAGATACAAAATGGTTCTTCATTTATATCCCCTTTTTTGTTTAGTTTTGTCAGAGGCGGGTATTCCATTGCCATTCAAATATTGTAGGTGCGTGAATTCAGCAAAATACTCCAATATAGTCCAGTAGTCCATAATAGTAATGGGTTATCTGTAGGACTGGCAATGTCAGAAGTTGTTGACTTGAGCCTTTTACAGCTCAGCATATAATATGGCTTTACTTTTTATACTTTGTTTTTATACTTTTTGCTGGATAAAGACCAAGATAAAGCAAGACATATATGACAAAAATGTAACTTTTGTATCTGATAAGATCAGTCAAATCCCCTCAAGATTTATTCTGAAACACTGTGCCACAGTTTGTAGATCTTTTGTCAGTGTCAGTGATGTGGATCAGTCAAAGCCATTGCTTGACCAATTTGCTCTCTGTGAAAGCCTGAGAGAATGTTTTCTCTCCATGTGGCTCTCCTTAGGTACACTCTACACCATCGATCACTTTCCGCTGTGGCCTCATAATCTCCTAAGCAACTGCACTGCAGATAGCAATGTATGTATAATACTAGGGTCATGCTTGGAATGCCTGTCATGCTAGTCTTCTAAATATGAACTACTTGTTATGTCATATCAATTAGTGCTATAGTGTCTCTCAAGTAAGTATTTGTTTTAATTAAGGGTAATAAATTAAAACAAGAGACAAGAAAATAAGAATGTCATAGGACTGTCCTATTACAATACTGTATATGGCTAAACTTCTAAATTTCTGTGTAAAAACATGTAACTGGTTATTCCATTTTTTAAAGTATCTTTATATTTATTTTCTTCACATTCTTTGGGATTTAAAGTTTAACATATCAAAACTTGATGGAAAATACTTGTTCCATGTTCTGTCTAAGACATTTGACACTTAGACAGATAGTGAGTTAAGCTCAATTGCCTATGTTATAGGTTAATAATATCATTAAGCTTCTCTTCTAGAGGTTTAACAACTTAAGTTTGCAGACCAAAAATTAGAGAAAAGGAAGGGTTCCCAGGACACTTAACATTTTAGCCCTAGCCTTTCAAGGTCAGTGAGGACTCAGGACATAAGAGAACCTGTGCTATAACATTCTGTAACTCACTGATGTTCCAAATTTTCTGATCAAGAAGGATTTTTAAAGCATGAGGCAAGCTTGATGTGCCCCAAGTAAATGGCCAGCGGGAAGTACAGGATGGGAGTAGGATGGAGAGATTTGCATCTAGTATCCAAATATAGACTACAGAAACAGCCTCTCCTAGTCTGGTCACCGCAGGCCGGGGCTGCTTCTGTGCAGGGGTGATTATATACCCCTTTTCATTTCAACCCCAATCATGTCCTTGTCTTGATGCTAGAATAAATATTTGCATACTCTTAGAAGTTTCACAAGATATTTGTATTGCTAAATATTAATGTGTACTTTGTGAACAGTACACATGAAATCCACGACTGAGGAATCAATCTGAAAAGGCCAGCACTTCTGTCAGACCCAACACACACAATGAATAGAATGGACAAGGATGTCTTTAAGTACTTTCATCCATTAATTGTTCATAAACAGTTCTTCATCTCTTTTGCTATCCTAGTTCTTGAGTTTACAGCTTGAGCAGGATGAACAAGATACATATAAATTTAAAAATATATTACATATATAATAAGCGGGCTCAAGTTAATAGTTAACTTATGCACCTTTCTGGTTTTTATTAAATGCAAGTACTCTGAAAATTTTTCTTATAACAACATTATTTTTAGAACTTTATCAGCATGAACACTTGGATCTGGTAAACATTTTATTTATGCAGATCTTCTGAAGCATGATTAAGGGCTTTTAAGCAAAAAATTAAGAGACTGAGTAAAACAAAAGAGATTCAAGCTATGAATAATAAATACAGCTATGAATAATAAACTGGCAAGATGTTCTGCTTGAGCGTGATGTCAAATATCACTGCATCTAATGGCATTGTGGAAATCATTGTTGAATTTTCAAATCACAAATGTTATATTTGCTCCTTGCATTTTTTTCCTCTTTTAGAGCACTTTTGCATTTTGCATTAATTCTAGTCCACCGAGGGAGGGGGTTGCCACAATATAATACAGTTTTATCCAACAAAAATTTTTCATGAAATATTACAAAGCAAATCAAGAATTATTGTTATCACTCAGTGGTCCCTTACAGAATTCTCTTAGCTCTCACAAAGAGCTGTAGCAAAATGAATACAATTTCATATGCCATATGGTTTAAAACAACACTCTAGAAATGCCCGGCATCTTCTAACTTGAAATCTTCTCAGAGCCATTCAAAATTCAGCTGAATCATCCCCTCTTAGCAATCACCACTTCTGGGAAGCCTGCCCCTACTCACCTAGTGCTTGGTACTCACCTGTGTTATTCCACACCTGGCACTCCTCTGTATGGATACAAAACTCTCCACGCTCCCATCCATGCAGACTGTGGGATGTTGTTCCCAGTGAAATTGCCTTGATGTCGGGTTCCTCTGAGTCTAAGAAATGAAAACCAAACACATCCCAAAACATCTCTGCACTATACTTGAAGATCCCAACTGAGTGCTCCAGAGAGAGTGAAAGAAGGGCCAGATTAAATAAGAGCAGAACAAATGTCTCATAAATTATTTGTCACACCTTGAAACAATGTAAATACACACACACACACACACACACACACACACACACACACACACTACTCTGGAGTTATGGAACTAGGATGATATCCTGATTTAATCCTTCTTCCAAAAAGTAAAACGAAGGAAAATTAATTTCACTGAATGACAAGGAAAATTAATTGCAGTTGAAAAAAGGTAAGAAATGCTAGCTCAGCCCACAAGGAATAATGTGAGGCAGGGACCACTTAATGGTCTTATGTGAAAGCAACAAGGCATATGGTTTAATATGCCTGGGGGCAGGCAGGAAGAGGGTGATAAGGCCATCTGCAGGGAAAAAGGGGAACTATGATTTTTTTATAGGGCTTGAAAGAAGGCAAGGGACATTAGCGGGAAAGTCATGATAAATATCAGTAGTCACATTTCTCTGAATGTCTCATGCCTCAGTGGGTAAAGTTTTGAGGCATCCTGCATGAATGCTTGCATGTCCTCCCATGTCCCAGTGTGTGTAAGAGGCCATGTCCTGTCTGATCTCTTTTACACCTTCCTGTGTTTTCCAAGGGCAGCCCCAGGGCTGAGCTGAAAGTGATACCTCTGCTAGCAGACACGTTGGGTGCTGGTATGGTCCGGCTTGAATCATGTCTGACATGCATGTACGCTGTGGTTAGTACCACAAGCAGGGAATCACACCAAGTGTACAACTGTGATACTTGATGTGATAAGTGTTCAAAGTGGCAGACACAGGGGCACCACCTGTATTGACCTACTTGTATACATTTGAAGTCATCTGTTATACAAAAATTCAAAGTAATAAATGAAAATAAAATAGGTATACACAGTGTATTTAGAGGAGATATCAACACATACCTGCATAAATTTATTGTAAAAATTAAAATGCCCCCCCAAATTTAATCAATTTAAGCTAGATTTGAAAAAATTAAAACTAATAAAAACTAATTTACAAGTTCAAGAAAAAAATTAAGGTTTCTTGCAAGGAAGTGGTAACATTAAATTATTTGTCCAATCTTACATAACTGTATCTGTTAATCTGAGCAACAGATTTGACAATAAAAATACATAATATAACAACTATTTTTAATTAGCTATTCTTATTTTGAAAATCTATAACATATATGTTATTGTATGTTACCCTGTTTCTGTCTTTGTTTGTGCTATTTGTTTTTGCTTGTTTTTACTGTTCAAAACAAAATAAAATTTAAAAAGAAAAACAAATAGACAAGAAATAAAAAGTGTATATTACCAAAAGGAGCTTAAAGTAAAAGACAATTAATAGACAATCAATAGGAGATATGAGTAGCATTTTCAATAATACCCAAAATAAAGAAAACCACACAAGTTACATAATTCTCAGTAGTTTAAAGGTAACTGAAGCATATTTGTATGTTCAACTTCCTAATTAGTTCACATAAGGAAAGAAACTCCCAACCTGTTATATGTCTGATACCAGTTTATGTTCTCTAAAAGTCAAAAAATTAATTCTAGGAGGAGCAGAATCTACTTATCGGGACAGAAATCTATATTACTGGGGAAAGAAAGCTCAAGGGGTTGTTGAAGTCCTAGATTTTCAAATCATGTAGGTAACATTGATCCAATGGAAAATCACAAAGTGGGTGTGAGATGGAACAAAACTGTGGTAAACCAATAAGATTATGAATATAATCACTTAGGTAATGAAAATTAAATGGGCAATCCAAGGTGGGGGTGAGGTGGGACAAAACTATGGTCAACCAATAAGGGTTTTTCTTGGGTGTCAAAGGGTCTACAGAGTGTTTAGGGTCTCACTACTAGATCAGACTCATAGTGCTTCACCTGCTCATAGCCTCCCAAGATCTGGGATTAGAGGTATGCATCACCACACCCAATCTCAACTGCCTTCTCAGCACACCCTGGGGGTGGGGCTGGCACAGAAGGCCCAAGGATTGAACCCCTGGACCCTGTGCCTGCTTGCTGGCACTTTAATCCACTGAGCTATTTGTCTGGCCTTGAACCAATAAGTTTATGAGACAATTGCTTAGGTAATATTAACTAATGATTATCAAATAGGGAAGTGTGTCAAGCAATAAGCATACACGGAATGGAACAGGGGCTTTTTCTGGAGGGGATGGGTGAATGGCTCTTCCTGGCCTCCCACCCAAAGTGATCCATACCTATTGAGAGTATCTATAATTGCTGTTCAACCATAGCACAAGTATGTGGGTGTTGTCATTTTAACTTTTGTTCTGAGGTCTGGGCTATAACAAATGTACTTCTCCCAAAGTTATATTGTATTCTCATCTGCACTGACTCTTGAGGGCCTAATTTACCTGTCTGTAATACAATTGGAGAAAATCAAATTAAATTTTAAAATTAAATTAATTTTATTCACTGTCACATAGCAAATGTCAACTGGCTCCTGGAAAATGGGATCTCTCACCTATCCTTAGTGACTTTTAAATTAGCATACAATTTGTAGACTTTGTAAAGGTGACATGGCTCCATTTCTCATACCTGGATGTATCCTTCAAGGTACACTGAAAGAGATATTCTCAAAATAAAGAAAGGTATACAAGAATATTTAATGCAGCATAGATTTTTTTTTAAAAGTAGGAAAAACTTAATTGTAGAGTTGCTAAGAGAATTTAGCTTTCCCCAAGCTACTTCTTTCTTTATATTTTTCTGGTAGAGGCACCTTTACCTTCAACACACAGCAATGAAAGAACCCTTGTAAGATGATGTTTGTTTCTTTCATTTATCTCTAATATCCAAATAGTGATCAAGCCCGGCTAACTCTTAGCCAAGTTCCTCATACCCATCACTTTTTCCCATTTCCCTCTGCCACCTTATAGTCATTAATACAACTCCATGTCTCACCATGGAAAGACGCAGTACTGGACACTAAAGCATTGGGCTGGGCCTGCAAAGTGGTGGGACAGATGTGGAGAACTGAGATGGGGATGGTGATGAGGACGGGGCCTGTCCTCTCACAGGAGCCCTACAGCTATAATCAGTGAGATACAGTCAGGGTACAGAAAATGATTTTATTACTAGGCAAAAGGTAAACACCGATTTGTTAGAATTTCCCACCGTAGCATAAAATTTCTCTTGAAACACAAAAGGAAACATTTACTGGATACTGTTGCTGTTTTGAATACTACTTGTTGTAGTTTTTCATTGAGTTCCTTGGATTATAATTTGATGAGACTCAGAGTAGTTAAATAACTAGTCTTCCACTAAAATTTCTAACCAAACTGATGTTTGAACCAGCTTGTTTGACATCACAGCCTCATGTTTGTTTATTCTGCCACTTAGTGTCCCTAAACTCTGTTAATTCACCCTGCTATGGATCCAACCTAGAATCAGGGTGAAGAATATTTTAGAAGAAGGGAATTAATACACTTTGATTCTGTAAAAACAGTCACTTTTATCTGAAATTTTTCTAGGGATCTTTGATTACTTTACTGACTCTAATCTCTCCCTTCTCACTAATGGTGGCCAGTCATAAAACTTTTCATAAGAATGTTTCTATGCAATACAATACCAGACTTTCCCATGAATGGGCATGGTGGCATATGCCTATAATCCCAACCCTTGGGAGGCTGAGGCAGGAGTATCTCTATGAGTTCAAGGCTATTGTGGACTACATAGTGATTTTAAGGCCAGTCTGAACTACACAATGTGGCCCATTTCCACACTTTTTCATTAAAAATAAAATAAATCCTAATGCCCTTAACCTTCCATTCTAAAAGACATCCAAGAAAGTAGCTCTCTTTCACATTCTATCCTTCCTTGAAAGTCTGTTTCAGCCAGGTGTCACTGTCCATGCTCTGCCTCATCTTTGTTTATGTTCTCTCTTCACTGAAAATATGAGATCCAAAAACCACTGCTGTATCATAATGTGATAACAGTTTAAAAAATTCACATTTTATCAAATAGAAGCACTTCACCTTACAAGTCCGTATACTTCCAAGTTGTCATTTTGTGTAGATACAGGCAACAGATGCTATTGCATATTTTTCCTAAAACCTAACACCTATTTTTTTCAGTTGAAAAAATACTGATTTTTTGTATAAAATTTTGAAGAATTCATGGGCAGAAATTTGATCCATAGAACAGATAACATTGATTTTTCTTTTTCTTTTTTTTTGTTTAAATTGAAGTATGAATGTTGGGTTTCATGTCTGTTTTTTCCTGAAATCAGGACAACAAGGCAGAATTCTTTTACCCCAGGGGCTTCAGGGCAACCATACACAGCAAAAAGAAAGCAAAGTGCTTTATGAGTTTTACTGATATGTAAAATAAATATGTATGCTTCTGGTCCAAAACTAGCAAGACAAAAAACCTCAGGCCACCTTGTATGTGGGTGAGCTATTTGATAATTTCTCATCTTAACCCCTTTGTTTGTGACATTAGATCATGAAGTGGATGTGAAGTGATAGAAAATGCTTGTTTGATTCATTTATCACTCACTTAAATGTCTACTACATATCAAAACTTGCAATCATTCCAGAGATGTTAGTCATTCTGTGTTGCATTTATAAGCATCTTCATTAATTCTGCATGTCAGATGCTGGGGCTGTTTACAGAAATCAAATCATGAAAGAAAAAGCTTCCTGCAGTCTTTTAGATGGAAGAACACTAAGGAGACACCACATCTGATAGCAATTCAAAGCCTTTGATTAGATTCTAGATTCCAAGTGGGAGAAATTCACACTCACGTCACATGCCACCCACAAAGCCATGCCTGCTTGTCACACTTGAGTATTACTGAGACCATAGAGGAAATTAGACTGAAGTGCGAATCAGCGTTACATTTCCTCTGGGTGAAAACTGCGCTGCAGACCAGCAGGAGAAGTGGCTCAGTGGGAGTTTTTAGGAGATTCATGTTGCAGTATTTATGGATGGGATTTTATGATGTCTGCAGTAGATCTTCAAGTAAAATCAAAGTGAAAATGTGTGTCTGTTGAAAGAAGCAAAGTATAGGTAAGTGATCCTGAAAGTTTTGAGTACATCAATGCTCATTGTTTAAGCAAATTTCCTAGTATTCTAAACATTTCCAAAATGAAAATCTAGAACAAATATTTAAACAAATAATTGAAAATTATTATCCTTTATCTTTTTGATATTTTTAAAGTGGGTTCCAGACTCAGTCCTAGCCCAGGTCCGGTGAGTGTGTGGGAGACCTTCCTGCTCCCTGCGCAGGCGGGACCAGTACCAGCCCAGGTGCAGCGTGGGCTAGACCCTCTCCGACCCCTTGGGAGGCCCCAAACCACTCCGCAGCACCTCCCCTACCCTGCCTGCCGAGTAAGAATTTCTGCCAAAACGCCCAGACCCAGTCCTAGCCCAGGTCCGGTGAGTGTGTGGGAGAGCTTCCTGCAACCCTGCGACTGTGGGACCAGTACAAGCCCAGGAACAGCGTGGGCCAGACCCTCTTTCACCCCATTGGGATGCCTCCCACGACTCCGCAGCACCTCCCACAATCCTACCCGCCGAGTAGGAATTTCTGCCACGTTCTGGGAACCCTCAGACCCAGTCATAGCCCAGATGCAGAGAGCAGGAGGGAGAGCTTCCTCTCCCCTCTACTCCACCTTGCCCTTCCAGGCACAGATCAGGCCTGACATAAAAGACTGGGGTGTAACCCGGCAGCTACAATCCCTGCAGAGAGTGTAGAAGATAAGGGCAGCAGTAGGAAGGAGCTGAGCACAGCAGCCACAACCAAGGCAAGCACAGCTGCATAAGTCCAAACTTTGTAGAGCTGCACCTGAACTTCAGTATGTGAGAAGGTTATAACTACAGCAAAGATCCACAACAAAGGTCAGAAGACAGTGCTCCACAAAATGACGAGAAGGAACAAAATGCAACCTCAGATCCCAAAGCCACCCGTAACAAGTGCAGAGGACACTAACACAGAACAAATTGGAAATCACACAGCTGAAAGTAATGAATCAACGGCTTCTGAAATAAAGAAACAGCTGCAGAAACATATAGAGGACCTCAGATTGGAAATAAAAAGAGAAATCCCTGAATTAATAACATCTGCACTAAAGAATCAAATGCAGAAACATATGGAAGAAACCCAGTACCAACCCAGAACAAGTGTGGAGGACACTAGCTTGGGTCAAATGCATGAATTAATAACATCGATAGTAAATAAGCAACAGCAGAAAGATATAGAGGAAATCAGAGCACACTTTTTTCTGAAATAAAAAAAGAATTCTCAGAAATCATAGCATCTGAAATAAAGAAGCAACTACAGAAACATAGGGAGGAAACCCAATCTGAAAAAAACACTGCAGTAAAAGAATTTCTAACTGCTTCTAAAGAAGATATTGATAAAAAAAAAAACAAGAGATTAGAAAAATAACGGATGCCTTCAATGAGCAATACAGGAAAGAAA
>NW_004524696.1:5513741-5516797 GCF_000260255.1 Octodon degus | reverse complement strand
TGTTGAAACTGTACTTTCGATTTGATTTGAAACTGTCTCATTGCTATATGTTTATCAATAAAACTTTGAAAAGAAAAAAAAACAATGAACAAAAAAAGCAATTATGCCAGGAAAACATGGAAATAGAGAAAAATGTTTTCTAGGGCTGTGAAAACATTGGATTCAAGTGTGCAGTTTTTCAATAAATTATAAGGCAAAAAGAAGCATTAAAAAAAAAGAAATTACCAACAAAGTGAAAAGGCAACCCACAAATTTGGAAGAAATTATGACAAATAAGTACTCAGACAAAGGTCTATTCTCTAGAATCTTTATAGAACTAAAAAACACTAGGGCCCCAAAATTTAAAGACCCAATCCAGAAATGGGCATCCGAGATGAACAAACACTTCTCAAAGGAAGAAATTAAAGAAGCGAATAAATATATGAAAAAATGCTCCACATCACTAGACATCCGCCAAATGCAAATTAAAACCACATTGAGATATCATCTCACCCCAGAAAGAACGACTATCATGAAGAAATCACCCAACCACAAACGTTGGAGAGGCTGTGGGGAAAAAGGAACCCTTCTCCACTGGTGGTGGGAATGTAGACTGGTGCAATCATTATGGAAATCAGTATGGAGACTCATTAGAAAAGTTGGTCTGGAAATACCCTTTAAAACAGCTATTCCTCTACTGGTAATTTTCCCAGAAGATCTTAAATCATCATATTAAAGTGATATATGTGTGCCTATGTTTACAGCAGTACAGTTTGTGATAGCCATATCTTGGAAACAACCAAGATTCTCAACACCTGAGGAATGGGTGAAAAAGATGTTTTATTTTTACACAATGGATTATTACTCATATGTTAAGAATGATAAACTCCAAGCCTTTATATTGAAGTGGATGCCACTTGAACATATACTCATAAGAGAAATAAACCAGACACACATGTGAAAATATCATATAGTCTCCCTAGTATAAGAACTCAAAAGAAGAAGTACAAATAGAGAGATATAATTGAAGTAAAAGGAAAGCAGGATCTCAAAGACTAACTAATAAAGAGAGGGAAAGGAGAAGAGCTAGGAAAAAAGTTTTATGTAGAATATGAGCAAGGCAATGATCCTGAGAATCTTCAGAATATTTTTTAATCTCACAGTTAATTGGAAAGGTTCTCACCCTGACTAACTATATGTACTGATACCTGTTAACTAAGCTACTGCACTGCAGATGGTAATTTGCAATAGTAGTTTCATGCTTGGAGTGCCTGTTATTCTGGTCTTCTGAAAATGGGCTGCTTGTCATGACATGCCAGTTGCTGCTATGGTGTCTCTTGGGCATGTGGATATTCAAGAAGTATGGGGTGGTGAATGAAAGCAAAAGACAGGAAAAGGAATATTGTGGGACTGCCCTGCTTCAAGGTTGTTTAGGGTGAGATTTTTGGACTTATGTGCAAACATGAGAAGTATGTAATTCTTTATGCCTATTTTTGAATTATATTCTAATTTTTACATGTTTTTATCATATTCTGTAGGGACATAAAGTTCAACATATCAATACTTGATGAAAAATACCTGTTCTATAGTATGCCTAAGATGTTTGATATTCAGACAGATAGTGAGGTTAAGCTTAACAGCCTAAGTTGTTTGATAATAACAATAAGCTTGTCTTCTGGATGGGTAACAACCTAAGTTTGCAGACCAAAATTAGAGAAAAAGGAGGGCTGCAAGGAAAGCCAACATTTTGACCCTAACCTTCTAAGGTCAATTAAGACTCAGGACATATGAGAACTTGTACTGTAACGTCATGTAACTCGATAGTGTTCCAAATTTTCTGATCAAGGCGATTATCGGGCCAAAGAGAAAAGTGATTGATGATGTAGAGTGTGCCTAAGGAGAGTCCCATGGAGAGAAAACATTCTCTCATGCTTTCACAGAGAGCACATTGGCCAAGCAAGGGTCATGATTCATCCACATGGCTTACACTAAGGTTCTACAATCTGAGGTACAGGATCTCAAGATAAATCCTGAGGGGATTTCACTGACCTTATCAGACCCAAAAGCTACAACTCTTGTTGCATAGGTCCTACTTTACCTTGGTCTTAACCATCCAGTAGAAAAGTATGAAGACGAAATATAGGAAAGAAAGCCATACTGTTATGTTGAGCTGTGGGGAACTCATGTCAACAATTTCTGACATTGCCAGTTAAACAGTAGATCCAATGCTATTATGGGCTACTGGACTCTTTTAGAATTTTTTTCTGAGTTTGCACACCTATAATATTCAAATAATGGAACTTAACAAAAAGTTTATACAGATGAATGTCCATTTTGTATCTGTGTATTCAAAGTGGTTAGGATAGATATATAGTTACATTCTGTTAATGAATAGAATCATTTGTTCTAGTGGTGTTTTTAAATAGGTTATCAAGTCCGCATCTTGTACAAAAATTAACCACTAAGAAAAATGTATGCAGTGTGTTAGTTACTGAAACTGTCCTAGCGATTTCATTTGAAACTGCCTCATTGTTATTTGTTTATCAATAAAATTATGAAAAAAAAAGAAGTAAAGTCATGCTGTTATATTGAGCTGTGGGGGACTCAGGTCATCAATTTGTGACATTACCAGTGAAGCAGAAGACCTAATACTATTGTGGGCTGCTGGACTCTTTTGGAATATTTTGCTGAGTTTACACACCTATAATATTCAAATAACGGAATTAACCATAAAAAGGTTATACAGATGAATGTCCATTTTGTATCTGTGTATTCAGAGAGGTTGGGATAGATATACAGTTACATTGTCTTAGTGAATAGAATGATTTGTTCTAAAGGTGTAAATGGGATGTCAGGTCCGCATCTTGTACAGCAATTAACCACTAAAAAGAATGTACGCAGTGTGTTAATTATTGAAACTGTCTTACCAATTTGATTTGAAACTGCTTCATTGCTATTTGTTTATCAATAAAATTATGGCAAAAAGCACACACAAAAAAAGAAAGTACTTCATAATTATCTTACAAGATTATATCTTTAATATTATCTTTTAATTAGAAACTACAAAATAATTTTTA
>NW_004524696.1:5499443-5513276 GCF_000260255.1 Octodon degus | reverse complement strand
GATCCCTGATGCCTTGCCAAGCTTGTTCTAAGTAGGTGCTTTAGACCACTGAGCCATCTCTCCAGCCCCTAAATGTAACTTTGGATATAAGAAAATACAAACATAACTACCACTAACAGTAACTGTGTATGTACAATATTCATGCACATTTGCAACTGAATCTATTCATGTAATATTTGATACACTAAAAAACAACAAAGTAGCTTAAAGTTAAGATATTTTCTAAAACAGTTTATAACTTGTAAATAAGATGTTTGAGAAATTGAACACTCTTCTTTATGGAGTAATAGTTTTGCATATTACAATTTGAATAAAATTTGTCTTGCCTCAAAAATAACATTGGACCCTTGTTTAGGGCTAAGTCTACTTTTATTGATGGTGGTGATGGTTGCCCAGGCTGTGCTAGAACTTACAACCCTTCCTACCCAAACTTCCAGAATCCACCACCACACCTGACTCTGAACTTACCTTTGATACTTGGATTTATTAAGTTTCAGAGTGGCTTGATTGAATCCTGTGCTGTGTTATGGAACACCCGACAGAGAAGTTGTCACCAATGGTCAGGCCTGGCCAAACCCAATCCTTCACAGATTTTACAAATAAAGTTTATAGGAAAACAGCCAGGCCTCTTGCTAATACATGGTCCCTGACTTCTTTATGTTTTATTAAAAGGTCAGCAACCCCTGAAATAGAGTGAAGGATGACCAAGGGAGACTTCACAATATCAAAGACCTATTTTCTTGAGCAATCTTGAAAAAAGTGAAGCAAAGCAAAGAACATGGAGCTACTCTGTTCTCTTGATTCCTTTCCCATTTTGGAAACATTTAAGGAGGAGGAAATGATCAGAGACTAAAGGTATAAAAAGGAATTGAGTTGTGTTATGTACTGTACCAACTCAAGCCTTCATTGATCAGGGAGCTAGGCCCTTACCATGTGACCTGGGAGTGCAGGATGCCAAACTCTGCATCTGTAGTAGGCCTTGCAGACTGGCTGGTACACACTTGCATGTGCCATCTCATTTCATTTCAGCCACAACTTGGACACTCCCTGGACATAAGCATAGAACTAACAGGAGCAGCTGCGAGTTTACCAACACCTCACATACAGCAGCTCATAGTCACCTGGGATATCCCATGTGCTCCTCTAAACATGTCCCCCACTGTAGTGAATAATTCAGGAAACACCTGAATTCAATTTAAAGTTTGTAAGGCCAGAGTCCTTAATGTAGTGAAGAATAAGGAATTGTGTATGTATTAACAATTCTAAACTTGCAGACATTCATCAAAAATAACAATTTAAGTACAGAAAATATCAAGTTGATATGTGATATAACAGGCTGGGTTAATTTCAAGCATATACTCTCCCTCTGAATGCTACAAAGTGATGGTCTCAAATGTCCTCATAAGTTCTTCCTGATCCTCTTGCATGTCAGACAATTAATCAGCCCTGTGTAAGATCTGTTGAATAAAAACTGTACTAAGAATTCAAGATTTTGTAAAAACTAAAGTGTCATGAATTTAGGTAAAATATATGAGAAACTTCAATGTGCTAAGAAATTATTAGAATTTTCATATATAATCTTTTGGTTATATATGCAGAATGGCTAAAATACAAATTTAAGTCACTTCTTAAAGAGTCATTACTCTCTATTACTCTCTATTTCTGAGGAGATCAACTTCTTTATGCCACATATAAATGAGATCATGGTACTATAAATAGTAACAATATAAAACAACTGAGACAAATGAAACAGTAAAATAAAAATGTGCAGATTGTAGCTATTCAAATTAATATGTAGACAAAGTAAAGAAAAATAGAAATTTGGTGGACAGACTGCATACATTCATGCCTCGATACTGAGGACAAATTCGTGTCTTATTAATAATGTTAAACTAATTAAAGCTCATGGAAGACAGAGTTGAATGAAAAAAATAATGAATTTATTTTCTATCATGTTGATGTTGATATCCTTTGTTTTTTTCTTTTGTGATCAGCTCAACCCTCTCTGAGGGTGAGGCTGGTGCAGCATGTGATGCTGGGAATTGAACTTCGATCCTCCATGCCTGTCAAAACTTGCCTAAGCAGGTGCTTTAGACCACTGAGCTATCTCACCCGCCCCACTTTTGACATCCTTATTGGATATATAAACAAGAAGGCCTAGGATGCAGTTGCATATTTAAAAGCAGATCTCCATAGAACTATGGAAGCTAAAGACGAATACAGAAGTTAGTCATCAAGGAGGTAGTAACTGCAGGCTAACCTGAGTCTTTCACCTCTGTCTGGGCATCCTCTCAGAACTCAAGGTAAAGGCTCTGGAGATGAACACACTGATACTCAGAGTCAGGTATACAATAGTAATAAATATTTTTCGACTCCAGAGATTCTAATAAAACACTGAGATGTCAAACTATAAGTTAAATAAAATTGTATGATTCATTTCAGCTGTGTTCATTCACATGTAGGAAAAAAGCAATTCAACAAAAATATGTTCTGGACATGGTTTGCCCATATTCCACAATGGTCAATCTTTATAAAAATTTATAAACAACAGACTGTGAGGTTGGTGGCCAGTGCAGGAAAAATCCTGGACATAGCAAGTGGCTCAGCTACTGGACCCCAGGTACTTGACTTTCACCTGTATAACTCAGGACCAACACAGGAAGCACCAGGGAATTGGAAATCAGCTCTACCAAAGGAAGCCAGGTGTGTGGCCCCTCCTCTTACACAGCAGAGCTAGACCACAGGAGAAATGACAGTGACACATTAAGACCCAGACTAGCATACATGTGGTGGACAAGTGGGACTAGTGAGATGAAGAAAAACAAAGTATGAACCCACAGGTGGTAAGTTAGGCAAATCAGCATTGTGCTTAGAGATAAAAAAAATCATGGAATAGAAACAGGTGGATGGAATTTCCCCCACTTTTAATTTCGGTTCATTTTATTTTGTTTTATCTTTTTTATCTTTCTTTTCCTCATATCCATTTCTCCTTTTATTTTTTCTCAATATTTTTCTTTCTGTTTATTTTATTTGTTCTAATCCCATTGCACAAATCCAAATAGTAAATTCAAATAATCCCTTGAATACTCCTTCACTCTTTCTTTCCAAATTTCTTCTCTAGTTGCCCACACATTGCCTGACCATCTTCTGTCTGCCAGCCTTGCTTCTAAACTTCCTTTCCAGTTATCTTATCTTATAAACCATCCACCATGAATTCTGCCACACCACAGAGTAAATATACTCTACAAAAGGCAATCACTTTGCATACAAACTCCTAATATAGAGTTAATTTTGTTATACAGCTATAGACTTTTGATGCTTTGGTGCAAAGCACAAAATCAATATATATATATTGAAAGGAACAATTAATGTTTAATTTTTTCTCTTCTTTTTTATTTTTTAAGACAACAATATGTTCTATACAACCATTGTTGAATTCCCATCATTTTGTTTAGTGAAATTACGTACTGTTTCTATTTGTTTTTGTTTTTACTATTTTTGTATTCTTCTTAATTTTTTTAAAAAATAGTAATCACAGTTTGTCTATATCTAAATTAGGCTTAATGCCATCACTATTGCTAATTGAGCTACCTCAGCTAGCATGTCATAGCTGTTATAATCAATTGTTCTCCTGTAACAATACTGGGAAGCTCTGGGGTGGTAAACTTACCACAGTCCTACACCAAAAGACTGGGACAGAACCTAACAGAAACCAACATTCTACTGAAATAACAGGAAAAGCAGTATTTTGTAACAGACACAGACCAAGAATCTCCTACAAACAGAAGACATCCCTGAAGAAAAACAAATTGTCCTAGAACAGGCCCTGGTTTAGTGATATAACCACTTATTACAAAAACTTACAAGGATCAATTACAGAAAAGAAAATCAATATTTTTAAATAAAAACTGATAAATGAGAAAGAAAATGCAGACCTTTAGTCCAACCAGAACAAATCCAGGAGACGTCGGCATAGAAGAACTAAGAAGCCAAAGACCTGAAATTTCTGAAATCATAGAAATTGAAGTAAAGAAACTATTCTGGAGGCTATATAGGAAGTTAGATCAGAAATAATCTCTCAGGTAAAAAAGAAATGATAACAATAACGAAAGAAGTATTCAGTATATCTCAAGAAGGCAAAGATAAAAATCATACTGGAGAATAGGAAAATGATGGACTCTCATAATGTATGATATAGGAAAAACTTAGAATGCACGAAGCATATGAAATATGTATCCCAGGAATTCCAAATTCTATTGAAAACTGGTAAACCACTTGAATGAAACTGAAGAGATTTTCAGACCTTGAAATTAGGATTGTAGCTAGGAATCATGAAAGGAAAGATCTATTTTAAATAACAAGAATTCAAGAAATAACATTTCAACAGCTGCAAGATGATGCAAAAGGCCAACCAAATACCTCAGCAGATTAAAGCATCTGCAAGCAGGCAAAAGAGGAGGGATTTGATCTCCAGGGCTGCTGTGCCAGCCCCAACCCAGGGGCACACTGAGAGGGCGATTGAGACTGGGCGTGGTGGTGCACTCCCATAATCCCAGCACTTACGAGGCTGTAAACAGGAGAATCACTATGAAACCAACCTAGTAGTAAGACTCTTCACACTCTTTAGACCCCTAAAATACAAGAAAAAATATATTATACAAAGAAATATATGATTGATAGGTATCAGTATAAAATCAGGATTCAACAAATATGCAGAATGGTAGAAAATTTCCCAAACAAGGAAATGGAATCTGACACCACAGATAAGTGACATATATAAAACTTCAGACAGCCATTACCAAAATATATCTACATGTAGACATATAATAATGAAGATCCCAGAATTCAGCACAAAACAGAATAATAAACTTTCTTAAAGAAAAACTCACATATAAAGGAAAGTCCATCAAAGTCATGGCTAACTTCTCAACACAAACACTTAGATGAAGAAGATCTTGGAGTGAAGTATTTCAAGTCTCGAGAGAAAACAACTTCCAACACAGGCTGATGTACCCTGCAAAAATATCATCCAAAATTAATGGAGAAATAAAATGTTTCCATTGCAACAAACAACAGAATAAATTTATAATCACAAAGCCAAACCTACAAAGAGTACTTAAAGATATTCTATTTAGACATAAAAATTATCACAGGTCCAAGAATAATACAGGGAACAAAACCACCAGACATGGGAAGTAATTAAACAGAAGGTTAAAACAGAGAACCAACATCAGTAAAATAAAATAATAAAGGTGAGTCAATAAAAAAGTTAAAACTATCAATACAAATGGCCTCAACTCACCAATCAAAAGAAAGAGATTGACAGAATGGACTAGAAACAAGACTCAACAATATGCTGTATATAAGAAACACATTTTACACAAAAATAAACTCATATACTCAAAGTCAAAGCACAGAAAACAATACATAATGTGACATGGAACTCAGAAAAAAGCAGGGTAGCTATTCTGATTGCAGACAATAAAAATTTCTAACAAAAATGATCAAAAGAGATTTTTAACAGGCCCACATGCTTGTGAGGAAAAAATTCAAGAGGAAGAGATAAGAATAATAAATATATGTGCCCCAAATATGAGAACACCCAACTATGTAATTAAATTAATTTTTATTATTAATTTTATTGTGAAACAGCAATGAGACAATTTCAAAACCAATTAATAGCACAGTTTCAATAATTAAAACATTTCATATTGTTATCTTCTTAGTGGTTATTCATACTACAAGATGCAGACATGATATCCTGTCCAAGTACTATTAGCACAAATCGTATTTCACATTGAATTAAGACAAAATAGCTGTATATCTAGCCTATTTGGTATATACACATACAAAATGGTCCTTATTTTGTATTCACTTTTTCGCTTAGTTTTGTTAGAGATAAGTATTCCATTGTCATTTAAATATTGTAGGTGCATGAATTCAGCAAAATAATCCAATATACTCCAGTAGTCCATAATACTAGTGGGCTATCTATAGAACTGGCAATGTCAGAAGTTGCTGATCAGAGCCCTTTATAGCTCAGCATATTAATATGATTTTACTTTCTATACTTCATTTTTATACTTTTCTGCTGGATAGTTAACTCCAAGATAAAGCAAAACTATATAACGAGAAATGTATCTATTGTATCTGATAAGGTCAGTCAAGTCCCCTTAGCATTTATCCTGTTACCCTGTACAACAGTTTTCAGATCCTTTGTCAGTGTCAGCCACATGGATGTATCACAGCCATTGCTTGACCAATTTGTTCTCTCTGAAAGCCTAAGAGAATGATTTCTCTCCAGTGACTCTCCTTAGGCACACTCTACATCATGGATCACATTTCTTTGTGTCCCCATAATCTACTTGATCAGAAAATTTGGGAAACAGCTGAGTTACATGAGGTTAGACTATAAGTTTTTCTATGTCCTGAGTGTTCAGCGACCTTTGGTAGTTTCTTTTGACATGTAAAAACTCAATGAGAGGAGATTCCATTTGTTAATTCTTTCAAGTGTTTCCCATGCGATTTGATTTTTGTTCATGAACTCTTTGCCTATACCGATGCCTTCAAGAGTTCCTACTACTTTCTCTTCTAGGAGATTTAGTGTCTCTGTTTTAATGTTTAGATCTTTATTCCACTTTGACTTGAGCTTAATGCATGGTGATACACCTTGATCAAGTTTTAGTTTTTGGCATGTAGAGTTAGTTTTTCCAGCACCATTTCTTAAAGAGTATATCTATACACCAGTATGCATGTTTGGGCCCTTTGTAGAAATTCAGGTGACTGAGTGTGTTTGGGAAGGCCTTTGCATCTTCTAATCTATTCCATTCATCTTCAGGTCTATTTTGTTTCCAGTACAAGGATCATTTTATCACAGTAGCTTTGTAGTATAATTTCAAGTCATGAATTGTAATGCCTCCTGCCTTGTCTTTGTTGCACAAGATTGCCTTTTCCATTCTTGGTCTCTTCTGATTGCAAATAAATTTTAAAAATGATTTCTCTAAGTCTGTGAAGTATGTTGGTAGAAGTTTTATAGAAATTGCATTAAATCAGTATAGCAAATTTAGGAGTATGGCTTTCTTCACAATGATGGTTCTTCCTATCCAGGAGCATGGAATAGCTTTCCATTTTCTGAAATCCTCTACAATCTCTTATTTCAGAGAACTATAATTTTTCATGAAAAGATCTTTGACTTCTTTGGTTAGATGAATTCCAAGGCATTTCATTCTCCTCAGTGCTATTTTAAAACGTTTATTTTCTCTAATTTCCCTCTCAGTGTGTTTGTTGTCTGTGTAGGGGAATGCTATTGACTTCTGGGTATTGACTTTGTATTTTGCTATGCTATTGAATTTGTGTATTAATTCTAGTAGCTTCTTGGTGGAGTTTTTTAGGTCTTCCAAGTAAAGTATCATGTCATATTCAAATAATGATAATTTAATTTCTTCTTTCCCTATTCTTATTTCTTTTATTTCTCTCGTGCCTAATGGCTCTAGCTAATGATTCCACGACTATATTGAATAGGAGGTGTGATAGAGGACATCTTTGTCTTGTACCAGATCTGAGAGTAAAAGATTTCAGGGTTTCCCCATTTAGAATTATGTTAGCCATTGTGTTGTCACAGATGGCTTTTATCAAATTGAAGTAGAGGCCATCTATCCCAATTTTCTCTAGGAATTTGAGCATGAATGAGTTTTGAATATTGTCAAAAGCCTTTTCTGCATCGATTGAGATGATTGTGTGGTTTTTAGATTTCACTTTACTGATATAGTGCATTACTTTTATAGATTTGTATATATTGAAACATCCTTGCCTACCTGGGATGAATCATACCTGGTCATTATGTATAATCTTCTTGATGACTTGCTGTATTCTATTTGCTAGGATTTTATTGAGGATTTTTGCATATATGTTCATCAGGGAGTTTGGCCTGTAGTTCTCTTTTTCAGTGCTTCTTTCCCTCGTTTTGGTTTCAGTATAATACTTTCCTCCAGGAATGATTGTCAGAAGAATGCTTCCTTTTCACTTTTGTTGAAGAGTTTGAGGAGTATTGGGATAATGTCTTCCATAAATTTCTTGTAGAATCCTGTTGTGAAACCATCAGAGCCTGGACTCTTCTTTGTTGGTAGACATTTCATTACATTTCGTATTTCACTGGCTGTTACTGAGTTGTTGAGAGTTGTTGTGTTTTCTTGATTCAGTTTTGGTAATTTGTACCTTTCTAGGAATCTGTCCATTTCTTCTGTGTCTTCTATTCTGTGACAGTAAAGTTTTTCAAAGTAGCTATTGACAATCTTTTGAATTTCCACTAGGTTTGTGGTAGGTAAGTCCTTTTCTTTCCTTATAGCTTGTATTTGAATTTTTTTCTTTCCTCTTTTTGATAAGGTTAGCTAGGGGCTTATCAATTTTATTTAATCTTTCAAAGGACCAGCTTTTTGTTTCATTAATTCTTTGAACTGTTTTCTTCATCTCAATTGAATTAATTTCTGCTCTAATCTTTATGATTTATTCCCTTTTTTGGGTTCTTGGTTGGGTTTGCTTTTCCTTTTCTGGATGTTGGAGGTGCATCATTACAGTGTTTATTTATTCCTGTTCTGTTTTCCTAATGTGTCAGTTTATGGCTATGAATTTCCCTCTGAGAACTGCTTTCATCACATCCCATAAGTTCCAATAAGTTGTGCTTGAATTTTAATTGAATTATAGATATTGTTGAATTTCTTGTTTAATTTCATTTGTGACACATTGGTTGCTGTGTAGGGTGTTGTTTAATTTCCATGAATTTATGAGGTTTTTCTCTTGTCTTGTCTCATTTATTTCCCATTTCATTGCACTGTGGTCAGATACTATTCATGTGATAATTTCTGATTTCTTACACATACATAAGCATGACTGATGAACCAGTATGTGGTCTATTTTAGAATATGACCCATTTGCAGCTGAATAAAAGGTATATATTCAGCTGTCACTTGGTTGAACACGCTGTATATATCCACTAAGTCCATTTGTTCCAAGTTCTGGTTCAGTTTTGCTAATTCTTTGCTAATTTTTTATTATCTTGACCTGTCTTTTTGGGATAAGGGAGTGTTAAGGTCTCTTGTTAAAACAGTGGTATTGGATAGTAGATATTTCATGTCCATTAAGATTTATCTCATACAGTTGGGTGCTCCTGTGTTTGGTGCATACATGTTTATGAGTGTTACCTCTTCTTTTTGAATTTTCACCCTGACCAGTATATTATGGCCTTCTTTATTTTGTTTGATCATTCTTGATTTGAAGTTGAGACTGTCTGAGAATAAGATTGCTACCCCTGCTTTTCTCTGAGGTGCTGGGGCATGTAATATTGTTTTTCATCCTTTGGCTCTCAGCCTATGAATTTCTTTTTGAGTTAAGTGTGTTTCTTTTATATAGCATATTGTTGAAATTTGTTTCCTAATCCACTGTGCCAGCCTATTTCTTTTTTTTTCTTTTCAAAGTTTTATTGATAAACATATAGCAATGAGACAGTTTCAAATCAAATCGAAAGTACAGTTTCAACAAATAATACACTGCATACATTCTTCTCAGTGGTTAATTGCTGTACAAGATGCAGACTTGTGATCCTACTTACAAACACCATTAGAAAAAATCATTCTATTCATTAAGAGAATGCAACTATATATCTATCCCAACCACTTTGAATACACAGATACAAAATGGACATTCATAGTTATACCCCAATTTTTTTTAAGTTCCGTTGTTGACAGCCTATTTCTTTTAATTGATGAATTGAGTACATTTACATTGATGGTTATGGTTGAGATGTATTGATTATGATCCACTTGTTATTTACCTGCTGTTGTTTACTCCTTTTTCTCCTGTGTTAGTTGTTTGCCCTATTTAGTGGGTTCCTTTGATTCTTGTTTTGGAGTTCTGACCATATTTTCCCTCTCTAGAACATATTTTAGCAGTTTGTGTAGTATTGTCTCTGTCATCATGAAATTCTTCAGTTGTTCTTTTTCACGGAATTATTTCTCTTCTTCATCAAACTTGAAACAGAGTTTTGCAGGGTGTAGTAGTCTCCATTAGAATTTTTTTTTTATATCCAAAATGTGTTTATTGGGATGGCTTCCCATTCATCTTGATTGAGGGTACTGATAGTGCTGCTTCCTCCTGAAGGAACATCCTTCTGTGAGCCTTGCTTTCCCTCCTGTAGGCTGGCACAGGTCAGTGGAGCAGCCAACACACAGAACTACTGTCTGTGCATGCCTAAAGACCGTAGTGATTTTATAGCATCCTCAGCACTTCACATCCATGAAGTAGGAATTGGGGCTCTGCACCAAGCGTTTCTTCTTGTGCTTCCTCTTCTGCTCCTCCAGAGAGGGATGAAGGAGATGTTTTGCGAGAGGCATGTTCTCATGGGGAGTTCGTCACGCCGGAAAGTTGGAATTATTTTTTCATAAAGCACTTGAAGTATTCTACTCTTTGCTCTTCATGCCTTCTTGGATTGTGAAGAGAAATCTGCCATTATTCTAATGGGTTTTCCTTTAAATGTGATCTGTTTCTTTTCTCCAGTGGTTTTCAGTATATACTTCTTGTGCTGGATTTCTGGGATCTTGACTATTATATGTCTCTGTGTGTTTTTCATTGAATTGAAGTTATATATGGAGTTCTGTAGGCTTCAGTTACCTGAATGTCAATTTGTTTCCCCATATTTGGGAAGTTTTCTCCTATTACTTTTGCCCATATTTTTTATTGTCATTTGTATTGTCTCCTTCTTTCTCACTGATGCCCATTAATCACGTTGTTCATCGTTGCATCATCTTACAGGTTATGAATTTTTTTTTCCTGCATCCTAGTTGTTTTTAAGAGATCTTTTCCTACTTTTTCACTAACAGTGACAGCATCTTCAAGATCTAAAACTCTGTCTTCACTTTCACTCAAATGATTTTGCCTGCTTGTAACTGAAATTTCAAGTTCTCTATATCTCTTTGACTCTGCTTCATGAAATCTATTTCTTGCCTGTTTTGCTCATTTAAGGAATCTGTCAATTTTATAATGTCCTCCATTGTTTTATCAGTGTCTTCTTTTTTCCATAATTTTATTGATAAACAAATAGCAATGAGAGAGTTTCGTATCAAATTGGTAGGATGGTTTCAATAATTAGCACATTTCATACATTCCTCCCAGTGGTTAATTCCTGCAAAAGATGCTGACATGATATCCTATCTACAAATACCATTACAACAAATCCCTCTCTTCATTAAGAGAATGTAAATATATATCTATCCTAACCACGTTGAATACACAGATACAAAATGGACATTCATCTGTATACCCTTTTTTGGTTAAGTTCCGTTATTTGAATATTATAGGTGTGTTAACTCAGCAAAATATTCTAAAAGAGTTCAGTAGTCCATAATAGTATTGGGTCTTCTGCTTCACTGGTAATGTCAGAAATTATTGACCTGAGTCCCCTACAGCTCAATATAACAGCATGGTTTAATTATTATATTTCATTTTTATACCTTTCTTCTTGATGGTTAAGACCAAGGTAAAGCAGGACCTATGCAACAAAAGTTGTAGATTTTGGGTCTGATAAGGTCAGTAAAATTCCCCCAGGATCTATTCTGAGATCCTGTACCTATGATTGTTTGTCAGTGTCAGTCATGTGGATGAGTCATGGCCATTGCTTGGCAATGTGCTCTCTGTGAAAGCCTGAGAGAATGTTTTCTCTCCATGTGACTCTCCTTAGGCACACTCTACAACATAAATCACTTTCCTCTTTGGCCCCATAATCTCCTTGATCAGAAATTAGGGACACGGCTGAGTTACATGACGTTACAGTACAAGTTCTCATACGTCCTGAGTCTTAATTGAACTTGGAAGACTAGGGCCAAAAGGTTGGCTTTCCTTGCGGACCTGCTTTTCATCTAATTTTGGTCTGCAAACTTAGGTTGTTAAGCATCCAGAAGACAAGCTTATTGTTATTACCATACAAGTTAGGCTGTTAAGCTTAATCTCACTATCTGTCTGCATATCAAACATCTTATGCATAATATGGGACAGGTATTTTTCATCAAGAATTGATATGTTGAAGTTTAAGTCACTACAGAATATGATAAAAAATTAGAACACAATATATTTTAAAAATAGGCATAAAGAATTATATACTTCTTATGTTTACACATAAGTCAAAAAATCTCACCACATACAACCTTGAAGCAGGACAGTCCCACAATATTCCTTTTCCTGTCTTTTGTTTTCATTCACCACCCTCTTCTTTTTCAATAACCATCACTTGAGAGACTTCATAGCAGCAACTGTCATGTCGTGACAAGCAGCCTATATTAAGAAGACCACAATGACAGGCACTCCAAGCATGAAACTACTATTACAGATTACAATCTGCAGTGTAGTTGCTTGGTTCACAGGTATCAGTATATATAGTTAGTCAGGGTGTGAAAAATTCCAATTAACTGCTAGATTAAAAAAAATCATCAGGAGATTCTCAGGATGATTGCCTTGCCCATCTTCTACATATAACTGTATGTCTTGCCATTGTCATGTTTCCTAACTCTTCTCCCTTCCCTCTCTTGATTCGTTAGTCCTCGAGATCCTGCTTCACTTATACTTGTATTACACCTTTCTATTTGTATTTCTTCTTTTGAGTTCTTATACTAGGGAAACTAAATGATATTTACACATGTGTGTCTGGTTTATTTCACTTATGAGTATATGTTCAAGTGGCATCCACTTCAATATAAAGCCTTCAAGTTTATCATTCTTAATAGCTGAATAATACTCCATTGTGTAAAAATAACACATCTTTTTCAACCATTACTCATGTGATGGACATCTTGGTTGTTTGCAAGATTTGGCTATCACAAATTGTGCTGCTATAAACATAGGCACACAGATATCACTATGATATGGTGTTTTCAGATCCTCTGGGAAAATTCCCAATAGAGGAATAACTAGTTTAAATGGGATTTCCATTGCAACTTTTCTAAGGATTCTCCATACTGATTTCAATAATGGTTGCACCCATCTACATTCCCACAAGCAGTAGAGAAGGGTTCCTTTTTCCCCACAGCCTCTCCAACTTTGTTGTTGGGTGGTTTCTTTATGATAGCCATTCGTTCTGGGTTGAGATGATATCTCAATGTTCTTCTAATTTGCATTGCGTGGATGGCTAGTGATGTGGAGCATTTTTTCATATATTTATTCGCTTCTTTAATTTCTTCCTCTGAGAATTGTGTGTTCATCTCCGATGCTTATTGCTGGATTGAGTCTTTAAATTTTGGGGCTCTAGTGTTTTTTACTTCTTTATAAATTCTAGAGAGCAGACCTTTGTCTGAGTACTTACTTATTTGTCATGATTTTTCCAAATTTGTGGGTTGCCTTTTCACTTTGTTGGTAATTTCTTTTCACGTGAAAAAACTTCTCAGTAAGAGCAGGTCCGAGTTAATTCTTTCAACTATTTCCCATGTGATTTGATTTCTGTCCATGAACTCTTTGCCTTCCCCTATGTCTTCAAGAGTTCATCCTACTTTCTCTTCCAGAAGATTTAGTGTCTCTGCTTTAATGTTTAGACGTTTAATCCATTTTCACTTTGGTTTAGTGCATGGTCATAGACCTGGGTCAAGTTTAATTTTCTGCATGTAGAGAGCCAGTATTTCCAGCACCATTTGTTAAAGAGGTCATTTTTCTTCCAGTGAGTATGTTTGGCTCCTTTTTCAAAGATAAGGCAGCTGAGTGTGTTCGTAGGGGCTTCACTGTCTTCTAATCTATTCCTTTGATCCTCAGTTCCATTTTGTTGCAAGTACCATACTGATTTTATCACAGTAGCCTTGTAGT
>NW_004524696.1:5480418-5497494 GCF_000260255.1 Octodon degus | reverse complement strand
CTTACATATACTTAAGCATGACCTATGGACCAGTATGTGGTCTATTTTAGAAAATGACCCATGTGCAGCTGAGAAAAATGTGTATTCAGCTGTGTCTGGGTGGAATACTCTGTGTGTTTCCACCAAGTCCATTTGTCTCAAGTTCTGGTTTAGTTCTGTTATTTCTTTGCTAAGTTTTTGTCTGGTCGACCTATCTTTTAGGGATAAGGGGGTGTTAAGGTCTCCTGTTAAAATTGTGGTATTGGATATTAGATTTTCCATGTCTATTAAGATTGCTTTATATAGTTGGGTGCTCCCATGTTTGGTGCATGCATATTTATGAGTGTTATCTCTTCCTCTTGAATTTTTCCCCTCACCAGTATATAGTGGCCTTCTTTATTTCGCTTGATCATTCTTGGTTTAAAGTTGAGATTGTCTGAGAATAGGATTGCTACCTCTGCTTTTTTCTAAGGTTCTGAGGCATGTAGTATTGTGTTCCATCCTTTGACTTTCAGCCGATAAATGTCTTTATGAGTTAAATACGTTGGATTTTATTTCTTAATGCACTGTGCCAGTCTAATTCTCTTAATTGGTGAATTGAGTCCATTTACATTGGTGCTTATAATTGAGATGTATTGACTTACTATTGAAATGTTATTTACCTGTTGTCATTTACTCCTTTTTCTCCTGTGTTTAATTGCTTGTCCTATTTAGTTGGTTGCTTCTGATCTCATTCGTGCAGTTCTGATCATTTTGGTCCTTCTCTAGAACATCTTTCAGTAGCCTGTGTAGGGTTGGCATTGTCATCACGATATTCTTTAGCTCTTCTTTGTCATGAAAGTATTTCACTTCTCCATCAAACTTGGAAGAGAGTTTTATGGGGTGTAATAGTCTGGGCTGGAATTTCTTTTCATAGAGCACTTGAAGTACTGTGCTCCATTCTCTTCTTGCCTGCATGCTTTGTGAAGAGAACTCAGCTGTAATTCTGATGGGTTTTCCTTTGAATGTGATCTGCTTCTTTTCTCTAGGAGCTTTCAGTATATTCTTCTTGTGCTGAATTTCTTGGATCTTGACTATTATATGTCTCGGTGTATTTTTCATTGGGTTGAGCTTCATTTACCTGAATGTCAGATTGTTTCCTCATTTGGGAAGCTTTCTGCTATTACTTCTGCCCATATTTTTTTAATGTCATTTGTATATACTCCTTCTGTCTCATTGATGCCTATTAGTCTCACATTGTTCATCTTTGCATCATCTTGCAGGTCATGGTTTATTCTTTCCTGCATCCTCGTTGTTTTTAAGAGATCCTTTCTTACCTTTTAACTAGCTGCACCAGCATCTGAAGATCTGAAACTCTGTGTTCACTTTCACTTAAATGTTTTTGCAAGCTTGTGATTAAGATTTTAATTTCCTGTATATCTCTTTGACTCTGCTTCATGCGATCTATTTCTTTCCTGTGTTGCTCATTCAAGGAGTCCATCATTTTTCTAATCTCTATTTTTTTTATCAATGTCTTCTTTAGAAGCAGTTATAAATTCTTTTACTGCAGTGTTTTTTTTTTCAGATTGCGTTTCCTCCCTATGTTTCTGTAGTTGCTTCTTTACTTCAGATGCTATGATTTCTGAGAATTCTTTTTTTTTTATTTCAGCAAAGAATTGTGCTCTGAGTTCCTCTATAACTTTCTGCTGTTGCTGATTTACTATTGATGCTATTAATTCATACATTTGAGCCGAGCTAGTGTCCTCTGCACTTGTTCTGGTTGGGCAGTGGGTTTCCTCCATATTTTTCTGCATTTGATTCTTTACTTCAGATGTTATTAATTCAGGGATTTCTTTTTTATTTCTAATCTGAGTTCCTCTATACCTTTCTGCAGCTGTTTCTTTATTTCAGAAGCCTTTGATTCATTGCTTTCAGCTGTGTGATTCCCAATTTGTTCTGTTAGTGTCTTGTGCATTTGTTACAGGTCCCCTTGGGTTCTGAGGTTGCATTTTGTTCCTTCTTGTCATTTTGTGTAGCACTGTCTCTGACCTTTGTTGTAGATCTTAGTTGCAGTTATAACCTTAGCACATACTGAAGTTCAGGTGCAGATCTACAAAGTTTGGATTTATCCAGCTGTGCCTGGCTTGGGTCTGGCTGCTGTGCTCAGCTCCTTCCTGCTGCTGCTCTTGGGGGTGAACCTGTTGTGCCCCTTTGGCAAGATGTTCTGCTCCTGGACTGACTGGGTGGTTCTATCCTCTACACTCTCTGCAGGGATTGCAGCTGCAGGGTTGCACCCCAGTCCTGTATGCCAGGCCTGAGCTGAGCCTGGAGGGGGCAAGGTGGATTTAGGGGTAGAGGCAGCTCTTCCACACACTCACAAGGCCTGGGCTAGGACTGGATCCTGGACTTCTCAGAACACAGCAGAAATTTCTACCCTGTGTTCCAGGTGTGGGGGGGTACTATGGATTAATGGGGGTCTTCCCAAGTGGGTGGAAGAGTGTTTCACCCACGCTGTGCCTGGGCTGGAACAAGTAGTAGGTCAGCTTGTGCTGGTTAGCTGGAAGCTCTCGCACACACTCACCGGGCCTGGGCTAGGACTGGGTCTGGGGGTTCCCAGAACATGGCAGAAATTCCTACTCAGTGGGCGGTGTGGGGGAGGTGCTGCGGAGTTTGGGGGGCATCCTAAGAGGTTGGAAGAGGGTCTCACACGCGCTGTGCCTGGGCTGGGACCAGTAATAGGTCCTGCAGGTGCAGGGTAGAGGAAGCTCTGCCACACACTCACCGGGCCTGGGATGGGTCTTATCAGTGTCTTCTTGAGTAACAGTTATTAATTCTTTTAGTTTAGAGGTTTTTTTCTGATTTCCTCTATGTGTTTCTGCATTTGATTCTTTACTTCAGATGCTATTAATTCAGAGATTTCTTTTTTATTTCAGAGATTAATGCTGATCTGAGTTCCTCTATACCTTTCTGCTCTTGTTTCTTTTCTTCAGACGTTATTAATTCAGAGATTTCAGCTGAGCTAGTGTCCTCTGCACTTGTTCTGGGTGGGCTCATAGCCTAAAATTGCATTTTGCTCCTTCTCTTTGTCATTTCGTGTAGCACTGATCTCTGACATTTGGTGTAGATCTTTGGTTCTGTTATAACCTCAGTACTTACTGAAATTCAGGTGAAAATCTATTAAGGTTGAGTTTATCCAGTTGTGCCCAGTTTGGGTATCACTGTTGTGCTCACTTATTTTCTGATGCCACCTGAGGAAGTGAACCTCTTGTTCCTCTCTGGCACAACAGTGAACCTATGGTGCCCCTCTGTTGTGCCAGTGGCCCAGGATTTGCAGCAGAGCACAGATTCTCTCCCACACTTTGCCTGGTCCTGGGCTTTAGTTGGACCTGAGGTGTCCCAAATGGGTGACAGAAGTTCTCACTCACTCAGTAGATTTGGGTCTGGTTCTCTGGAGGAGTTCCAAGGCTGTGGCAGAGGGTCTCACTCATGCAGCATGCCTGGGTTTGGTCCTGAAAGTTCCCCCAGGCACACAGGAGCTGAAAACTCTCCCACACACTCACCAGGCCTGGGCTTTGGCTGGATCTGAATTGTAATACCATTATTAATAGACATGGAAAATCTGATAAGCAAGAACACAGTTATAATTAGAGATAATCATACTCCATTGTAACAGAAAGACAGATCAGTTACAAAAAAAATCTCAGCAAAAGATGTAACAGAGCTAAACCAAACCTGTGAACAAATGAACTTAATAGAAATTTGCACTGTTCCACTTAACAAAATCATAGTACACATTCCTCTCAGCCTCACAGGGGACATTCTCTAAAATAGACCATATACTAACCCATAGAACATACTTAAGTATATGCAAAGGAATTTAAATTAATGCTTTTTATCTGACAACAGTGTAATAAAATTGGAAATTAATAACAAAAGAAAGCACAAAAATATACAAACAGATGGAAACTAAATAACACCCTCTCAAACAATCAATAGGTCACAGATAAAATTAAAGAAAAAATTAAACAACATTCACAATCAAACAAAAATGCAAATACAACATATCAAAATCTGTGAGCTGCTGATTAAGCAGTGGGAAAAGGGAAAAGAATAATGGTGAATTCTTACACCAGGGAAACAGAATGAGCACAAATAAATGACCTAAAGCCACACTTCAAGATACTGGAAAAAGAAGAGTAAGTCAAGCCCAAAACCCAAAGGAGAAAAAAAGGTATAAAGATCTGAGCAAAATTAACACAACTGAGACTAAGAAAACAATATAAAGAATTAATAAGTTGAAGAGATGGCTTTTTGAAAGAATAAATAAAATTGATGAACCCTTAGCCAACCATATCAAGAAAAGGAAAGACTCAAATTCATTCATTAAGAAAAGGGTAAACTTATTCAGATACCATGGAAATTCAGAATATCACTAATCTCCACTTCAAAACTCTTTATTAACACAGGATGTAAAACACAGAAGAGACAAAGTCCAAGAAATGTATGAGTTACCAAAGCTAAAACAAAAAGATATAAAATATTTGAACAATACAATATCAGTTAATGAAATAAGAAATGTTATTTAAAACTTACCAACAAAGAAATTCCAAGGTCCTGAAAGATTCATGATTGAATTTTCAAAGAAATTTAGGGAGGATTTAGCACCAATACTCCTCAGACTCTTCAATTTACTTGAAAGGGGAGTAGTTCTCCCTAACTCATTCCTGGAGGCAAGTATTACTCTGATACCAAAACAAGAGAAAGAACCAACCAAAAAAGAAAACTATAGGCCAATAGCCTGAATGAAAATAAATCCTCAAAATGATACCATAAATCAAAATGCAGCAAATCATCATGAAATTTATACATCATAACCAAGTGGGATTTATCCCATGAAGGGAGATATGGTGCAACATATGCAAATCAGTAAATGTAGCACACCATGTCATTCAGGGGAAAGATAAAAATCACAAGGTCATCTCATTAAATGAAGAAAAGAATTTTGAGAAATTCCAATACTAATACCTGATTTTAAAAAACTACAGAAAATTGGAATAGATGGTCTTTATTTCAATCAGATAAAAGCCACCTATGACAAACCAACAGCCAAGATCACACTAAATGGAGCAAAGCTGAAAGCTTTCATTCTAAAATCAGGAAGAAAACAAGAATGTCCACTGTCACCATTCTTATTAAGTATACTTCTGGAAATATTAGTTAGAACAATTTGACCAGAGAAAGAAATAAAAGTAATTAAGAGGGAAAAGAAGAAGGGAAATTATTATTCATAGACAACATGACATTATACATAGGAAATCTCAAAAACTCCAAGAGATTTATAGATTTAATAATGAAATTAAGTAGCGAATAACATTCTTATACACAAGTAACAAACTCATGGAGAGAGAAATTTGAGTGATGATACCCTTCATAATACCATCCAAAATTAAAATGAAATACTTAGTAAATAATCTAATAAAAGAATTGAAAGAGCTATACAGTAAAAATTATAATATTCTGCAGAGAGATAAAAGAGGCTTTCAGAAAATGGAAGGATATCCCTTGCTCTCAAATAGGAAGAAACAACAGAGGGAAAATGGCCATACTCCCAAAAATCTTATACAGATTTCATAGCATTCCAATCAAAATACCATTGGTACAGCTCACAGATCTAGAAAAAATATTCCTAAAATTCATTTGGAATCAAAAAAAACCTAGAATAGCAAAAGCAAACCTGGGCAACAAAGGAAAGGCAGGAGGCATCATAATCCCCATATTAAAATTATACTACAAAGCAACTGTGAAAAGATCTGCAGAGTACTGTCAAAAGAAAGAAAGAAAGAAAGAAAGAAAGAAAGAAAGAAAGAAAGAAAGAAAGAAAGAAAGAAAGAAAAAAGAAAGAAAGAAAGAAAGAAAGAAAGAAAGAAAGAAAGAAAGAAAGAAAGAAAGAAGAAAGAAAGCTGTGGATCAATGGAATAGAAGATGTAAACATAACTACAAACCCCCTCAACCACCTTATATTTGACAAATGGACAAAACATGTCCACTAGAAGGAAGATAGCCTCTTTAATAAACCTTGCTAGAATAATTGGATTTCCACATGTCAAAGACTAATACTAGACCTACGCCTATCACTATGCACTAACCTAAAGTCAACATGAATCAAAGATCTAAATATTAAAACTGAAATTCTAAACCTACTAGATTAGAAAGTAGTTACAAATCTTGATGGGGATAGAGTTAATTTTTTAAAAACTGCACAGAAAGTACTTCAAAGAATGAAAACATGGATAGTATCTTATTCAAAAATTTTTTCCACATAAAAACAAATCATCATTGAATGTTTTTGTATAACAAAAGAAGAATGAAAAGCAAACATACAAAGTGAGAAAAAGTTTAGCTAACTCTCCCTCAGACAGAAGCTTCTATCTGGAACCTTTAAAGAACTTTCCCTTTTAAAGAAACACATCAGGCTTCCCAAATACAAAAATCCAATTCAAAAATGGGCATGTGAGCAATAAGACAATATGAAATGTATTAATTATTGAAACTGTGCTAGTAGTCAGTTTAGAAACTGTCTCATTTCTATTTGTTTCTCAATAAAATTATTTTTAAAAAATGAGCATCTGAGATAAATGCACACTTCTCAGTTGAAGAAATATAACTGGCAAATAAATATATGACAAAATGTTTAACAACATTGGTCATTTGAGAGATACAAACTAAAAGAACACTGAGATGCAATCTCACCCCAGAAAGGTGGCTTTGTCAAGGAACCAACCAGTAACAAATGCTGGCATAACTGTGGGCAAAGGGAACATTTCACTGTTGGTGGGAGTGTAGACTGGTGCAAACACTGTAGAAATCAGTGTGGAGATATCTCAAAAAGTAGGAGTACAGGTCCATTTGACACAGCTATTCCTTTTTTTGGTATTTTCCCAGAAGCATTAAAAACAGCATATCGCAATGACATGCGCATCCATGTTTACCACAGCTCAATATGTAACAGCTAAGTCATAGAAACAACCCAAATACCCATCAACCAAGGTGTGGATAAAAAAAGATGTGCTATCCCTGTACAATGGAAAATGACTGAACTATCAAAAGAACAAGCTAGAGACTTTTATAGGTAAATAAATGCAACTAGAGACCATACTCATAAGTGAAATACATCAATAGGCATTCGTAAACATCATGTTATACCTTTAGTATAAGAAACCATAAAAGTAAATAACACCCCAAATACACAATAAATATTGTAAAAAGTAAAGAAAGTACTCAAAAGGAAAAAAAAACTGTGCTGTGGGGAAATTTTACATATATACATGAGATAGCTAAGATAATTATAACACTAATTTGTCCCGAACCAGCAGGTCAGTCAATGAAGGTCACCTGGGGGAGGAGCGGGAAATTGAAGAGGGGACAAAGGACAGGAGCCGAGAAGAATGGAGACAATACAGGATTCTGATCAAGTCTCAGTTTATTCAGGGGAGGTGCTGGGTATATATAGGGAGTGTAGGAATGAGGAAGTCTCAGCTCTTGGGGTTAGCAGGTATCTAGGCAACGGGAGAAGGTGCAACCCCTAGGGCATAGCACGTGATTCACAGGGAATGGGCAAAGTGAGAAGGACCGTAAACTTAACTCAGCAGGGGAATAGAAACTTAAGAAAATGGCTGACACTATTATAAAATGAATACCAGTTAATGGCCTCCCACACTAATTTGTATTAGTTTGTTGCAAGGAATGGTTTGTGTTTATATTGTTTCATCAGTTTTGAATGCCTGTTTTCATTTTAGATCTTGTGAGCTGAGAAGATAGAAAGATGTAACATAACTATTGTTAATTTCATTTGTTTTTGAAATTCTGTATCATGATTTTATTGTTTTTGGTTTTTTTCTTCAAAAGAAAATTTCAAAAACTGTAGAAAATAAAAATGGTAACTTTTTCTTCTTCCTTTATCTGCACTCCCTACAATGACCAGTTATTTTCTTCTCTCCCTTAGTGGCTGCTTAGATGAGCATGAAATGAAGTCTGACACACCCTAGGGAGGGGCCAACTGGCAGCATTTTTTAGTGATGCCTTCTCATTTGAAGTCACCATCTTGCAAAGTTTTCAAAAGTCAAAATCCTCACCAGAGTTCCCACAAGCATCTTGAAACCACTAGCTAAACAACAATGGATGAATGGCCAGAGACACATTGGGCCCCTCCTGAAAGAAAGGTGCATGCAATAGGAAAGTAAGCAAAAGGAGCATGAAAATGAAAGATGGGAGGTCCTTGCTGTGACGTCACCATTTTGCTATTGTTCGGTTCTAACTTTGCCTCCAACTTTAGGCTCACTCCTGTTTATCAGTGCTACTATTTCTGGGAATTTTGAAAATAGATAGAAGCTATAAAAATTATAAATTCATTTAGTGCAGAAAAGCTTCTGAATAATGTTTTGAATGCTCCACTTGTGTTTATTACTTTTTTCCTAGACATTCATGCAATGCCTGTTCCACAGTTTTATGGAAGGGAAGAACTAATGTTTTGAAATTTTTTTTTTTCACATAGCTTTTTTGGCATTTCTTTCTGCTTTCAAAAAGGTACTGTTCCTATGGAAACACCAATGGCTCCATGAAGCTAATGTCTTCTGGTTTTATTGTATTTTCTTTGAAAAATAGCTGTAAGCATTTAACCACTGTTATATCAAGAAGTTGAAAAAATATATAATCCAAAGGAAGATTCTTTTTTAAATCAGACTATTTTTCATAGGTCTTAGATATAAATTATGATCCTTATGTCATTTCTTTTTTCATTCTGGAAATATTTATTAAATATTTGGCAAAGAGAATTTATCACAGTGCATTTATCTTTTGTGAGATGAGACTTTTGACATTTAATATTCTATATTAAATGTGAAACTTGTGATGCGTTATTATTAATGAGTCAGAATGATAGAAATATTTTTAAAATTTTTCATTTAAATTTTTTTATTTTGTACTTTGTACTATTTAAAAAGCTTAATTATCAGTAAATGAAAGAAATTACTAGAGCAAAGCAATTGCTTAGTTTTTAAATCATAACATTGCATTTCATTCCTTCTATTTTAAAATTAACTATCAAGATTCAAACTGACAGCATCACACTTGCCATGCAGGTGGTAGGTGCTGTGCCTCTAAGCTATATCCCCAGCTGCACCTCAATACTTTTTTTAATTAATGATTTGTGATCTTCAGAGAGCTAAAGTTAAGCAACCCTACAACAACAAATAAAAAGGGGCATCAGTTATGAAATACTCATTGTAGTCTCATTGCCAACCACATAGAAGGATTGAGGCAATATCCATGTTTCACTTTCACAGAACGGTTACTGCTAACCTGGCATAATATCAGTGAACCTCACAGAATGCTTTACACAGACAAGAAATTACCCATTTGATTGCTGAACTTTAGTTGCTTTGTTTTTATCTTTCAAATAATTCATACTTATTTTAATAAAAAGCTATACCCAGAACAAATGAGACATTCATTTTTATAATGACCTTTTTTAAAATTTTATTAATTTATTTGTGTGTGTGTGGCCAGCTCAGCCCACCAGGGGGCGGGGCTGGCTGGCATGTGGTGCTGGGGGATTGAACCGCGGTCCCTGTGCTTTGCTAAGCTTGTTCTAAGTAGGTGCTTTAGGCCACTGAGCCATCTCACCAGCCCCAATAATGAGCTTTTAATAATGAGAAACATGCTAATTTTTAATTCTTTGTCAAGAAATGTGTTCTGGAGCTGAGGATAGCTCAGAAATTTAAGTGCCTGCTTAGGCAAGTGCAAGGACCTGGGTTCAATCCCTGGTACTGCATGCTGTACTGGACCCACCTGAGGCACACAGTGCTGGCCACTGATACCAGGCATAGTGGTGCACACCTCTAATCCCAGCTCTGGTAAGGCTGAAAACAGGAAGATCACTATGCATCTCAGCTGCATAGTGAGATACTGTACCAAATACATAAAATTAAAAAGAAAGAAGAAATGTGTTCTTTGACATTGTATACTTATTCACTAAGCAGGAGCCTGGCAAGTAATTGCACAGAAAGACCAATGGACTAGAGGAAGTAATTCAAACAAATGCTTGAATATTAATCTGCATGTTAAATAAAGTGTATATAAGGCACAAAAATTGATTATAATATAACATAATTGAACTGTACTAGCCAAATAAATTTTGAGGTACTGGTTCCATGTAAGCATACAAACTTCAGGATGTCATTCAGTGCTAGAAATTTCTCCACTCAAAAACAGATCCCAGATGTATTTGGAATGATGTTTCCTAACTTCAAAGGGAGAAGGCAGGATGCACATACACCACCAAATACACCCCCACAAGTGGAAGTATCCGGACCCTTTCTAGTTGACCAGGGTCTCACAACCACTTTTTCCAGTTTCAGTGGCCATGACTTCCTTTGAGAAAGAACCCCACCAACTCCTCCTCAAAGCCTACCCTGCACCCTTACCTTTCATGAATGATTCTCTACTGAACAGCCCAGAATGTCCCCACCACCCCCTGCTTCACAACTTCCCTTGGATCTTCAGCAACTAGCACTGCTCCCTCAAACAGTAGTCACAAAAACCTGACCATGGCTCACTCTGCTCTTATCATCCTAAACACCATCTCCCATCACCAGCCACAAGCTTCTTCTGCCTTCAACACTCACTTCTCTGCATTTGCTGGATGGAATGGCACTCATCGCATGGAGCACAGTCACCATCTGGAAAGGCATCACAGATTGCTGAGCATGTTGATTGACCCAAACAGATAATTTCACACGAAACCTGTAAATCTGCTGCTATCACAGATGGCTGACACTTTTGGCCTTAAGCACACGTGGTGCTTTCTACTCTCATCATGCAAATGCACACACACACTGATTTCCTAGTCTTCATCTCTGTGATTTTTGCTCAGATTCTTTCCTCTGTCTGGAATGTCAAACTGTCAACTTCTATCACCCACTTGGCTAGCTCCATTCACTTTTTAACATTTGCCTCATTGTACTGGATTGTAATCAGCAACTCTGACCTTGCGATAAGCTTCGACATGAATATCTGGTGTACACATGCCCATTCTACTAAACTCCTCAAGGTTCCCTCTCTGCTCTGCTTTCCTGAGCCAGAGACACTGTAATATTTTCATACTTTCCACTCATTTACACCCTTTCTAATGCCAGGGCTCACTTCAGATGCTTCCATCACCACAAATTGAACCCAGATCTCCAGAGTTTTTCTCTCCAGAACTAGCCTGTTTTGCTTTTGTCTCACTCACTGCCAGTCACCCCTACCTTTCTCTTCCATCACTGTACTTCACTCCCTGCTTCTGTTTCTTCCCTCTGAGATGCCAACATCCTTTCAAGAACTCTGAGTAGGACTGACCTCTCCTACCTCCTTCCCCCTGCTTACAATACAACTTTCTTTATATTACAACTTTTCTATAAAACTGCATGTTTCAAAGGTGGGCTGCATGCTTCCAGAACAATGGCCACAGCACTATATTTTTTAATCACAGCTACAGCAGAACTGCATTTGCCAGGATGATTGGATCATTTTTGTGGTCTCACTCACTCCTCCTGCATCTGCTCTGCTCCTTCCCTCTGGCTGCCTCCATAGCAGGGCAGAGTGCAACTGAGGGACCCTGAAAGTTAGCCCAGGCTAGGTCAGGAGATTGTGTGTCTTCTACTGGTCAGACATGGGGGACATTTGCTGCTAGAACCCAGTTGTCCTGTCTTGCACCAGCCCTTGGAGAAATCATGGGAAAGTCACAGAAGAAAACCATAATCAAGCACCAGAAAGGAGTAAAACTTTCTACAGCTGACTCTGGGTCCATGGGACCCAGCCAGTTCCAGACTATGTAGATCTCAGCAGGGTCCCTGGTCCAAGAGGCAGAGACTATCCATGCCCTGTTCTACTCATGCTTCCCTTTCCACATGACTTTGGAAACAGCTTCCTGAAAAGCAAATGTTGGGAGATGTTACTCTTCATCCTAGAACCACTGGGTGACTTTTTAAACTCAGGGTCCTTATTTTACGCAGTCCTATTGGTGAACCACACCAAAATTCTGTTTCTTGCTGACACCAAGCACAACAGCAAATACCTCACACACCTCCATAGGGCCCATCTGGACAGAGCATTCCCTGCCTGAATGCTTTCCCCTTTTTCATCTCAAGTAACCTCTACATAGTCTAGACACAAATCTGGGCAATTTCCCCAATATTTCATTGAACTTGGGCATACACTGTGTCCTGTGTCTCACATTCATAACCCCACGTTCATAACCTATATCACTGCACCTTCACTGGTGGTTTGTTTGCCTGTAAGTTGACTCTTCACCACAAATTGTAAACATTTGGGAGCATGTGTGTTTCTTTTTCCAGTAGCATTGAACCCACTATACCACTGAGCAACAGCCCCAACTTTTCTATTTCTGATTTTGAGACTGGTCTCACTTAGGTGCAAAGTCTAACCTCAAGCTAGCCATTCTCATGCCTCAGCCTCCTCAATACCTATAACTATAAGTGTGTCCATCACACCCTGCTTGTTTTGTCTGTCCATTAAACTGTCTTGCTCATGGGGGACACAAAATAAATATTTCCTAATGGAACATAAGTGAATGCATCACCCTGCTCAGCTAGGATGTTCGTTGTAGCTCTTTTGCCAGGTGGCTTTTTGTTTGAACCTCAACTTTACTGAAGTTTAAGTCATGTCCCTTGGCCACTCTGCCACTCTGCTTGTATTTATCCCATGAACATCTTATTATATACCTTGCTCTCTACAAAACCAAAGTCAAACACAATTAGACCAAAGTTTGACAAGTAGCACAAGGCAGGAAGACAGACACAGATGCTATGTATGCTGTGATTTGATAGATTTCAACAAATCACACCTTTCTCAATATTCTCAGAGACAGTGCTCAGACCTATGAGATGCTTGCTTTTTTTCCCTCAAAGACTACAAGAGAACAGATGATAATGTAAAAATGTCATGACATAATTGATAGAGAATTGACTATATCAACCAAAGCGACTCCTTTGAATTCTCTACTGCTTAATTTTCATAGTGTTAATCAAAATGATGATGCCTCATTTTTCTCTAAAGGATGTTAATGCAACATTAATGGGGACAATAACAGCATTTTATTTGTTTTTCTGGCTTTTAAACTTATGAAGTCTGTTTTCTTTTTCCGTTTGGGAGATTATTGACAGCTTTCAAGTGATTACCACTTCTGAAGTAAGTCATTGTCCTTCCAAGAAGAAAAGCCATAAAACAAGTCTTGAATTTGAATCTACTGCTAATGTAGTAATGTATTTTCCTGTAAAACCAACCCTGGATAATGAGTTTCAGTGTGGCACTAGATGATTTCCTCTACTTTTTGCCTCTCCAATGATGGGTTCATTTTAATAAGATCTTGGATATTCATCATTAGGCAGAAGCTAGCATGATTTCAGTGCTCTTGAATTTAACATTATACTTCTTTTGTGGCACTTTCAGTATGTTTTCCAGGTACCTTATTGCTTAGGTTCATTGGATCCCTCCTGAGCAGACATAACAGCCCTTGATAAATGTCAACACACAGCAATTTTCAAATGTTCTGTTAAAAGACCCTAATAATGTTTACTGACTAAGGTCATTTGTGTGAGAAGAAAAAAATTTCTTCATGCCTAATACAAATTATTAATTTGTCATTTCAGCAAAACATGACATCAAATACTGGAAGGAAGTGCACTCTCAGGTCACGCTCTGACTCTCTGTAGCTTGCCACTCAAGCTAGCCTTAGTTTCCTTATTCGCAGGATAGTTCAGTAGTGTTTTGGTAGAAGACAGATAAGAGTAGAAATATGGAACACATGTGTGACAAATCCAAGCATGGTCATGGCCATATAACACACACATCAACTCAATATAAGAGCTACATTACTACCACCTATAGCATCTCACCTGTCATTCAGTCAGTAATCATCTCCACACTGTTGGCACCTGACTTACATAGGTGGTACAGTAGATTTAATCCCTGCAGCTGCTAATTATACACCCTTCTCTGTCTTCCCTGACCCACCAAGACCCCAGGAATGAAGACACATAATGCAACACCTTCTTTACTAAAGTCACAGTACATGCCATAGGCAGATGCAGAGGTACAGGTGACATTGGGGCTTCTGTGCTGCTTCAAGAGGCTGTGGCTTAGAGCTGCTCTCTGTCTTTAGGATGTGCTTTGGTGAGAGAATGATAAGCATTTCTGGCATGAAGGTCATGAAACTTTCATGCAGAGATAAGGATTTGTTTCTTGCCATTAGGGAACCATCTAGCATGTCTGCTGCCACCACTCAGAGGTAGAGGCCTGTAACCAGGCTCCCGTGTTGGGTGCTGAGCACTCAGAGAAACAGACAAGGATAAGAGACAAACATAGGAAGTGCCCCCATGAGAACCCAGTAATCTCATCAAGAGGAAGTTCTATTTGTGTTGTATTTCAGAGTCTATATACTTAACAAAATCCATATCACTTTTTACATATTATTTACAGGCTGTGTTTTATTTGAGCTTCATAATGAATCCAGCAGGCAAAAAAGACAATGATGTCATCTCTATCTGATTTTGTGTGTGTGTTTGTGTGTATGTGGTACTGGGGATTGAACTGAGGATCTTGTACTTACCATACAAGGCTTATTCTACTGAGCTATCTTCCCAGTCCTCTATCTGATTTAAGTCTGTCAGATTTTGAGTTGGGTTTGATGCTTTCTGACCAGCAGCTAAATGAAACTAACTGAAAGTTACAGCTAAGTCTACAATGCACATCATACTGAAAAACCTGATCCAATAAATATTTTCCAAATCAAAAGGCGAACAAGAGACCTTATGCAAGTTATTGAATCTTGCTGAATGCCAAGTTCTTCATCTGCAAGATGAAAGTGGACTTTGAGCTTCAAGAAAATGAAGTAAAGTCTTTCTAGTCTTTTCTTGTGCCCTCAAACAAGGAAAGAATGAAAAACAAAAGAATAAATAGCATCTTCAACAACAGAAAGAGACAGGATGTCCCTAAACCAAATTTATGAAGTAAGAAAGTTGATAAAATATAATAATAAAAATGTGAGAAAAGCCAAGAAGATGAAGCCAGCATGCTGAAACAGTGACAAGCACCCTGTCTCCACAGACACCAGAAAGCCAAGCAATGAAATGGGTTCTCCTGCAGGGGATAATTATACCTACTTCTCCTCTAACCCACCAGAGACAAATGTAGTTTCTGTGCAGATTCAATCAGAAATCTTCCTGATTGAGACTCTGAAAAAGGTGACATGAAAACACAGCAGTTAAAAATAACCAAACAAAGTAACTGGGGATATAGGAATAGATCCATGCAACTTTCCCACCACACAATAAGGCTGCCAGGCTGACCCAATGCAGAAAAGCAATGGATCTCCTTCCAAGTCATGTTTACACTTAGCTGCTGTCTTAGTTACATTTTTATTGCTGGGACAAAATACTCAAGATTCACAAGTTAAAGGAGAAGAGATTTATTTTGGTTCTTAATTTGTGGAGGTTTCAGTCTAAGTGAGCTGGTACCAAAGCAGAGCAACCTGACAGAGGAACATGACAGAGTAGAAAAATCTCATGGCTCACAGGTAGGAAGCAGTGAAGGATCAAGGGAGGAGGAAGGACACATGCCCTTCCAAGCCACACCCACAGTGACTCACCTCTCCCCACCAGGCTTCACTTCCCAACATCATACTCATGTATAAACTCATCATGGACTAATTAAGTAAGAAGCACCACATACCCATGACCCAAATCATTCCACAAAATGCTGCCTTTGAGCACATGAAGCTTTGGAGGGATATTTACATAAAACCTCTGAACTCATTGGTGGGTGAATCCATTGATAGGTATAGACTCCCATGATCCAATCACATTTCAAAAGTCCCATCTCTAAACACACAAGAATTCAGGGAAACATGAAAAACCTAAACCATACATTCTGACCTTGGTATCTTAAAAGACTTATGTGCACCTGTCCATGCAAAATGTATTAAGTCTATCCCTAAAAGTACCTAATGCATTAATAACTCTGGCATCATTGAAAAATCCAAATCCTAAGTCTCTTCTGATGCTGAAAGCACTCCTACCTGGGAGACTCAGTAAATGCCAAAAGAAAAACCAAACATTGCTGCCATTCTGGCAATAAGGTGAATATTCCCATTTCAAAAGGGGGAAAGAGAGAGACATAAATAAATAGGACCAAAGCAAGACCCAAAATCCAGCAGAGCAAATACTGAATCCTGTACCTTCATGTCCTGACCCAGAGCAAGTTGTGGAGAGATGTGATTTCCAAAAGGTTCGGACAGCCCCTCTACCATTGGTCTCTCTTCTGAGCAACTCTCCTTACTGCCTGTGGATCTCCTCAGCATGCATTCAACATTCTTGACATTTCCAAATCCTGGGGTCCCCTCTGCACTTCTGACTTCACTTTCTCAGCTTTGTTTATGACCATCTCAGAAGCATATTGCTTAGCCTCCCAAGGCTTTTACTTTGGCTAGAAGCCTCCTTGACCCCACAAATTTTGCATTCCATAAGCACCATATGAAGGGTGGCAAAATCTGTCACAAGTGTGTATAGAGCCAGACTCCTTGGATCATTGCTGCAGAGGCCTCCAAGTGCCTAGCTGATCAAGTACTGTGAAACAATCCCAGGGGCTTTAGTTTTGCAACTGAGAGCTTTAGATTTTTATACCCATGAGCCTGTGAATGCTCGTATCTTTTTTTTTTTTTTTCTGGTATCTTACTGATTGCTGAAATACCCTCAATACATCTTTCCTATTGTTCTGAAACAAATACTTGTCTAATTTCCAATGTCAATATTTTCATTTTATTTTTTATTCATTTTAATGAGAAAAAAATAAGAGTCAAACAATTTCAAAGCAAGTTAGTAGGACAGTTACAATAATTGGTACATTGCTTATTGTTGCCTTTGTAGTAGTTATTCAGAGGACAAGATGCAGACATAATATCTTGCCTAAACATTATTAGTGCAAACCTTTCTTTTCAATGAATGAATTAAGAGAAAACAGCTGCATATCCATCCTCTTATTTTGTTATTATATAATATTTATTTT
>NW_004524696.1:5462123-5479759 GCF_000260255.1 Octodon degus | reverse complement strand
TGTAACTTTTACTACCTGACAAGGTCATTCGAATCCCATCAGGATTTACCTTGGAACCATGTATAGCACCTTGTAGATCTTTTGTCAGTGTCAGCCATCTAAGATGAGTCATGGCCATTACTTGACCAATATGCTCCTTGAAAGACTGAGAGAAGTATTTCTCTCTAGGTGACTTTCCTTAGAAATGCCAATATTTTCATAAACCAGGTTCTCCTTTGTCCTGATTTTTCAAATGTTTCTTTTCTGTTGAAACTCTAAACTTTCTTTCTTTCTTTCTTTCTTTCTTTCTTTCTTTCTTTCTTTCTTTCTTTCTTTCTTTCTTTCTTTCTTTCTTTTGCTGGCTCAGCCTGCCTTGAGGCCATGGCTGGCTTGGCATGTCTTGCCAGCGATGGAACCAGTCTCCTGCGCCTGACTAATCTTGCCTAAGCAGGCACTTTAGACTTCTGAGCTATCTCACTGGCCCCAGAAACTCCAAACTTTAAATGCATTTTTCCTCCTCATTCTCAATTCAGTTCTTTTTTGGGGGGGAAAGAAGTGGCTTTATTTTATTAATATATTTTAGATATGCATAATGCTAATTCATCATAGGTAATTTGAGACCACAGATATTACCAAAAGCCAGTAGCAGTGATTACACAAAGGCCTGAATGTTGGACTGCCTTCAAGTTTCCTCAGATTCATTAATACACCACCCTTAATCTCAGTCCCCCACAAATTCTCAGGCAAAATGCAGACACATTTTCTGCCAGAACATAACTCTGATGATCTTGAGTCCCACAGCCTATGGAGTCTTTGTTCTCAGCTGAAACCCCCTGAGCCCGCCCTTTACTGTGTGCATTTCTATCAACACTCTGGTCTTCTAAGCTCCAACTAGAATTTCCCAATAATCTTGGCTTGTTGCATTCTAGAGCTTTTCTATCTGGCATCTCCAAATCTTCCCACACTCCATTCCATGATTCATTTCCAAGGACTTGTGATGCACATGATCAGGTGAAGTCATGACAACGACTCCACTTCTCTTCATCACTGACACATGACACAACTTAAGGGGGAGAGGTTTATTCTGGATCATAATTTCCAAAGGTTCAGTCTGTGGTTGGCAGGATCAGACTCTAGGATATCTCTCTATGCTATGGAGAAAAGCTGCTCTCATTACAGAGACCGGGAAGCAGAGAAGGAAAGAAGGAGAAAAGGAGGGAGATTTACCTTACCATTTCAACCTGAGTTGCCCTCACCAATAACACATTCAGCCACTGAACTCATGAGTGAATAAATTCCCTGAGAAGTATAGCATCCCCAGGATCTATTCACCTTCCAAAATCCATATCTCTGAGCATATGCCTCTGATGGGAGGCATTCTAGGTTTAAACTATAATAGATCATGAATCACAAGGAGACAAAATCACAACAGGTACAATCATTTTGGGTGACTCATGAAGGCTGCCAGCTGATGTGCCCAGGGTTGCAACAGCACCCCCTCCTAATAGTTTTTCTTTTCATGACTCTAAGAAGCATCCAGATAGTATCACACCCTTACAAAAAGTCCAATATTGAAGACAGAAAACAAACCAAACAGCTAGAATAATAAAAGATCCTACAAAACACAGAAATTAAAATATAGTCTCTAAAAGTTTAAAGGCACTCCCTGGCCAACAGTCTTCAAAGAAAGAAGAATTTTAGTCTTACATGGGCTTGCATGGAGTTGAGAACCAAAATGAATACATTGTTCACAAGGCACCTGTAAAGAATAACAATCATATTTCAGAACAGCAGAACTGTGAATGAAAAAAATGTGATTTTTTAAATTTTTATTTATTTATATACTATATATATATATGTTTATTAATTTTATTGAGGAAAAAAATAACAATGAGACAGTTTCAAAACCAATTAGTATGACAGTTTCAATAATTAATACACTGCATATCATTGTCTTCATAGTGTTATTCATAGTACAAGATACAGACATTGTATCCTGTTCAAGCACTATTAGTACAAATCTTTCTTCTAAGTGAATTAAGAGAAAGTAGCTGTACATCTATCCTATTTGCATATAGAGATGCAAAATGGTCTTTCATTTGTATTACCTTTTTTGTTTAGTTTTGTCAGAGATGGGTATTCCATTGTCATTTAAATAGTATAGGTACATAAATTCAGTAGTCCATAATAGCAATGGGTTATCTGCAGGACTGGCAATGTCAGAAGTTGTTGACTTGAGCAGCTCAGCATATTGATATGGCTTTACTTTTTATACTTCGTTTTTATACTTTTCTGCTGAATGGCTAAGACCAAGGTAAAGCAAGACCTATATAACAAGTAATGTAACTTCTGTATCTGACAAGATCAGTCAAATCCCCTCAGGATTTACCCTGAAACCCTGTACCATAGTTTGTAGATCATTTGTCAGTATCAGCCATGTGGATGAGTCATGGCCATTGCTTGACCAGTTTGCTCTCTGTGAAAGCCTGAGAGAATGTTTTCTCTCCATGTGACTCTCCTTAGGCACACTCTACATTGTCAATCATTTTCCTCTGTGGCCTCATAATCTCCTTGAGCAGAAAATTTGGGACATCACTGAGTTACAGGATGTTATAGTACAGGTTCTCTTATGTCCTGAGTCCTCACTGACCTTGAAGAGCTAGGGCCAAAATGTTGGCTTTCCTTGCAGTCCTTCTTTTTCTCTAATTTTTGGTCTGTGAACTTAGGTTCTTAACCCTCCAGAAGAGAAGCTTATTATTATTACCCTACAACATAGGCAGTTGAGCTTAATCTCACTATCTGTCTGAATATCAAACATCTTAGACATAGCATGGAACATATATTTCCTATCAAGTATTGATATGTTAAACTTTAAATCCCTACAGAATCTGACAAAAAAATAAAAATAAAATTTAAAAAATAGGAATAAACAATTATATATTTTTACACAGAAATCTAGAAATCTAACCATACACAGCATTGTAACAGGACAGTACTATGACATTTGTTTCTTTTCTTTTGCTTTCATTTATTACCTTTTTTTTAAACAGCCATTGACTTGAGAGACAGTATAGCAGTAATTGATATGACATTACAAGCAGTACATATTTAGAAGACCAGAATGACATTCTAAGCAAGACCCTAGTATTACACATTGCTATCTTCAGTGAAGTCTCTTAGTTCACAGGCATCAGCATATATAGTTAGTCAGGGTGAGAATACTACCAATTAACTGCTAGTTTCAAAAACCTGCTGAAGATTCTTAGGATCACTGCCTTAACAATATTGTGTATATAAATGTATGGTTTTGTCCCTGTTATAGGTCCTAGCTTTTGTCCTTGCCCTCTATTCTTTAATCCTTAAGTTCTCACTTTCCTTTTAAAAATTCAGTCATTTTAACTAGTGATTTGTTGCTCCAGAAGCAGAAAAATAGCATGATATTCATTTAATAACCAAAATTATTCTTCTGCAAACTGACAATTGAAAGTTCTCCAAAATTGTCACTAGCTGTCTTTTCTATTAAGGAACAGTTGTTATAATTAATGACTCAGGCTCGTAGCTATTAACATTCATTTCCTTGTAGTGACATCAGTGAATATTTAATGTATGTGTCAAATATGAAGGACCATTCACATCTCGCTGGTCTGATTTTCCAGCTGTTATTCATTATTTTCTCTTTTTCCACACTTACAAGCTTTAATAGTGAACCAACAAAGTCATCGTGACTAGCTGAGCCTATTTAACTATCTATAGGAACAGAATTTGAGTTTCCTACATTAGTAATTTTCTACCAAGTCAGATGTTCCAACAACTCTTTTATTTGCTTCTGTCTCATTGCAGTTGTTGAAGGCTAATAAGGATTAGAGTTCAAAATAATAGCTTCTTTAATTGGCTTTGGCTCAAGCCAGTCAACAGGAGCAGGTCATGTTCTGGTTATTTATTTTAGACCATCATAACTAAATACAGCACGCCTCTTCTATATTCATACTGACAACAATCTGTATCCAGTATCCATTGACAAATAACTCTTACCTCACCTCTCTAGGTCTAAATTAAATTAGACTTTAAAGAAAGCAAAGGAAGAGTTTAATTACACTAAGATAATTCTTTTTTTATTTTCCAGAACTGTGGATTGAACTCAGGCCCTTGTGCTTGCCAGGGAAGCACTTATTCCACAGAGCCATCTCCCCGGCCCCTGAGATAATTCTTGAGCATTTTTCAAATGAATGCATGAATGAATGAGTGATAAAATGTGCATAGGTAAATCATATCTGAGATTTGAACTTACCAATATAAAGCTGCTGAATAAATTATCTGAATTCAGTACTCTGAACAATCTACCATTAGTCTTATTTTTAATGGTCTACAAATTTTGAAATGTTCCTTTATGTATTTATTCTTTTTCAATTTTTCATTTATGTTCTTATGGATGACAGTGTTCTGTGACTTAGATGGTGCACTCCATTATCACTGCCTTATGTATTATGAATTATGTCTATGTGTTCATGTACATGCATATGTATCTATATATATATCTATGGCTATCTCTACCTGTATCTCTCTGTCACTATCTACCTGTGCACACACACAAAATAAACCTATAAAAAATTGAAATCCAGGAAAAATATCAGGCTAGAGGTCAACATCATTTATACAAAGCTGATAGATATTCCCAATGCAGCAGTGTCATAAAATTCCATGTTCTGAGAGGAAAATACAGTGCAGAGTGGAGAATGGAGGAATAAAATGGAGCATATTAGGAAATTCGTAAATAATTACGAATAAAATAGGACACATTGGCAAGGTTACTGTATACAAGTATAAACAAGACAATTCACAAAATAGACAAGAGATGCCCTAGATTCAAAGGTCAGTAAGATACAAAGGATCCTCTGTGAGCAAATCCATCAGATAAATGTCCCTGCAGCCACAGAGATCATGACCAAGTGAGCCTTTTCAGTACAGCTTTCCACTTTGTACATCCTGCAAAGAGTTCTTCCATCTTGTTGGGGTCTTGGTCCAGGCCCAATCTCCTAAACAAGTGGCTTCCAAATGGCCTAAATGAAAGGGATGAATGGCATGATTTTTAGGGCTTCAGGAAGGTCAAAACCCTCTAATGAAGTTCAAGAGTCCCTGGGAGATAAGACAAAGAACTTCTACAGGCACCCCATATTTATTTGTTTCACAGGTAAAGCGGATACTGACACAAGTGTGGGAGCTGAGAAGGATCATGGGAGTCAGTTTAAAGTTTTCTCCAAGCAGTGAATTTTGTCAGTTAAGAAAACTGATCTCTAAGCTTGGCAGCTTTATTGTTCTGGAATAGGGAGCCTCAGCAGCAGCCCATGTGATTAGCTGCTTTGGCTGTGGTGTTATTTTGACCTCAGAGTTCTACATATGTGCTCTTTCCAACACAGACACAGGCCTTTGTGTCAAGCAACTGAACCCTGGACAGCCCAACACCAATTCTATCCTGCCCCTATGGGCTTGTTTAGTACAATTCCATTAAGGTAGAGACAGCCATGACATTTGAGAGATCTTCTACCCAAGATATGGGGATAACGCACTTCCTCCTAGTCTACTTGTGAGCAGCAAATGGAAGCTTGGCTAAAATGCAAGCAAAAGGGTAGAGATAGCAAGTAGGCAAGCTGCTGTGTGTCATCCTAATGTCTTTAGTTGCACTGCTGTGGCTCCTTTGAAGTTCTGAATCAATTCAGCAAATTTACCTTCCATGGTCACTTTGCGTAGTGCCAGCTCCAGAAAGCATAATGGGTTAGGAAACCCATAATATTCTGATTTGAACTGACTCAGAACAATGAGACAGCCAGAACAGCACAACTAAAGACACTCTTGAAGGAAGACCTCCAGAACTGCCTCAGAACATGGTGAGTATGATGGAACCCATATGTTTTAAAGTGAGCAGAAGTATTTTGATTAGAATTATTGGCAATGTGAATTTTGCTGTATGTCTCAGTTACTTTTCTCTCATTGGTGGGACAAATATCCAACACCCAAAATGAAAGGAGGAGAGGTTTATTTAGCTCACAGTCAGTGGAAGTTTCAGTCCATACTCAGATGGCTCCAAGGCAGAGTGGCACATGCCAGAGAGTAGCTGTTTATGGCAGCAGCAAAGAGCAAGAGCAAAAGCAAATGGCAGGAGCAGTGGCAGCAATTGCAAGAGACCAAGTCTATCTCCCTTATGTTTCATTCAGGCCTGGTGTAGCACTCACACTCATAATCCCAGTAGCCCTCACACCCATAATCCCAGTAGCACTCACACCATAATCTCAGCACTGGATCATGAATTAATCACAAACTCTAGAAATCACCCCAGGACTGCATGAGACCTTGGGGGACAACTAGACATAAACCATAACACTGTCATAGTTTTTTTTTTTAACTTTAAAGAGACCCTGTCTATTTTGATCACACTTCACACTCCAAGCAAATCAGCTCATCAGTGTTCAAACTACTATTTAAGTTTATAGCTAATTAATGAGAAATAGTTTCTAATTTTAAATAGGCTCAGTAGCCAAGCCAAATGCTAATATTTTAGAGGAAAACCTTTGTTTTAGACTCTTTGATTCTTGTAACCCCATATAAACCTTCATCCCTTGAATGGACATTGTCTGTATCTGTACCCCTGCACTCAGCAGGATGGAGCAGTTCACAGCCCGTCTTCTTCCAAATTCTCTGTCATGCTTCCTCCAGCAAATGCAAATACAAGAGCATCACTCTCCTACTGAAAGCCTTCCACTAAATCCAGTTACCTATTAAGTTAGTTCTATAGTCTTCATCCTACAGCACCAGGTCAGTCATCTAAACCACGCCCCTTCCAAGGCCCCGCATTTCACTTTTGCTCTCACGGCACACGAGTTATTTGCACATCTCTTATGTGTCGCACCTTTTTCATGCATCAGTTATATTTGTGCATCTGATAAGCAACACTTCAGGGGTCTCCCTGTCCCTCTATTAATCACACTATTTCTAAATTCAATTTCCTGTCACATCTTCTTAAAATTTCTATTCCAGCAGCTGTAAATATCTCATTGGACTTGTTTATACATTCACAGTCCCTATTAAACTAAGAGCTTCAGGAGGACTGGATTAAGGGGTTATTTTCAATGCGTGAATGAGTCGGTCCTTCTAATCCCTGTGTTCTGAGAGGAGACTGGGAGCAACCTGGAAATCAGCAGAGCAGATAATCGGAAAAGAGCAAGAGTAGAGGAAGCACCGACCACACAGACGGTGACTGCAGCTTCCTTTCTCTCCTCTTCGCTGTTTATCTAGAGGAAAGAAGAGAAGGAAAAACATGGAAAGATAAGCATAGCTTTTTCTTAACAAATTCGAAAAAATATGAAGAAATGTATTTGATGGCTAAAAATCACGTTTTTGTTTGCCTGTTGAAAACATAGCTAATGAAAGTGAAAGAGACAAGTATTTCGTAAGGGATCAACTGAATGAAAGGGGGTGGGGAACGCACCGAGACAGACAGACCGAGACCTACCCAGAAAGGACCCACGTGAGTCACTGACATTCTGTGCCATGAAAGCCTCCCGTGCCACACTTGGTGTTTCCTGTGCCTCTGGGCCCCTGGGAGTAAATATCGGAGAAAGTAGAGGTGCTCTCTGATACAGTCCAACCTGGTGGTACTAAGCCCATAGCTGAGTTAGGGTGAAAGAAATAAAGATAGTGAAGGAAAATGAGAAAATTATAACTTTAAATTGTACTTTAAGAAAATTGCACCTTATAATTTTTCTCTTTGGAAATTACTGCAAAATGCCTAAATCTTACAAAATACAGTAGGTCGGGTGTATGTGTTTCTCCTAGAAAATGGATCCTTCCCTTTATAAAGAGATTTTCTTGCCTTTCACCTGTAACTTGAGCCCACTCTTTTCAACCTTAACTAAAAACTCACAAATGCCTTAGGTCTCTGCCTTTGAGACCATCTAAAATTCTCAGTCCAGAATATAATACATCTCATTTTATGAGAGCCCACATTCTACCCTTATAGGCTATGTTTATTTTCTGCCAAATGAATCTTTTTTGTGCTTCTCACTGACATGTCATAGAAATGTCTTTTTTTTTTTCATTAATGGAAGTCCGTGGACTTATTCAGTGGGTGAGGTTAGTGGAGGTCTCTGTCTCCTCTTTGGGGATCTCTTCAGATATAATGACCTATGAAAAGGCATGCTCTCATGTGTATAATGCCAGCGCCATCCCTGTTAGCAAGAATGACTCAAAAACAGTTTCATTTCACAGTCACCTAGAAATGAATGGCCATGGGCAGAAAACTCGTCCTGACAACCATTTGAGAAAACAGAAGTTCTCTCTGATGCAAACCTAAAGTCAAACCAAATGGGGAAAAATCAGAAAAAAGAAAAAAAAAAAAAAAAAAAAAAAAAAAAAACAACAACAAAAAACCTATTAGCTAGATGGATTCCTGCCATTGCAATGGGACTCAAGCTGCATGTCCCACTCAGCTACACGTACATTGGCCAGGATCAGCTGATGGGAGCGCTGAGGTACCACGGTACCAGTGAAGACTGAGACAGAATGTGCTAAGAAGCCGCGTGGGTCAGCTGGCCCAATCGCAGAACAGAGCAGGCTGCAGGGCAGAGCAGGCCCACTCAAATGTGGAGGGCTGTACAAAGCAAATCCCTTCTGATGCAGGAGACTCCAAGACCCCATTTGTTTGGCATTTTCTCTGTTAATAGCTTATATGTCATAAAAAGCAAAAAATATGTATCCAAAACCCTGAGCTGGGAGGATAGTCCAGATATTTTAGGTAATTATGCCAGAGCTGTTGGGAATCCATAGGCAAAAATAAGATGATCCTTAATTTAGTCTACACATTTTACATGGAAAACTAATGCAGGTTTTAAAAGACTGCTGAGACTTGAGAACAAGAACAAAGATATGGGACCGGGGAGATGGCTCAGTGGAATAAGTGCTTCCCTGGCAAGCCTGAGGGCCTGAGTTCAATCCCCGGTTCCAAAAAAAAAAAAAGATACATCAAGGAAAATTGGTTAATAAAAATTCAAAGAAATTTTAAAATGTACTGGAAAAAGAATGCAAAGCTTTCCTCTGAAGAAAATGAAATGTAAAAAGAGGGACAATAGCTTGTAAACCATGTTTCTTATGAAATATCCAGAATACATAAAGCACTCAGAATTCAAGAGCAAAAAAGCAGGCTATCAATTAGAAATGGGCATAAGACCTGAAGAGAGGTTATCAGAGAGGATACAAAGAGGGCTAGTATGTATATTAAAAGACTTTCAATAACATTAGTTATTAGGAAAATGTGAATTTAAACCATAATAAATAAAGCAATTAGTAATTGGCTATGAAGTTTTATTATATCTCCAATAGCAAATGCCAATCCAACACAAACTTACCTTTTTAGCAAGTCATGTTTTCAAGTTTATAATTTATTAAAAACTAAGAAGCATGGCTTTCCCTGTTCTACAGTTTCCATAATTTAATAAGGTAAAGTGATTCTGGGCATGCAGAATTGAAGAACACCATGGGGAACCTGCATACTTCTCGATCTGTTTCAAGCTTTGTTCTCCAAAGTCAGTGTTAAATTGTTTACATTATGGAGTCATCATTTTTTCTTTGCAATTCTGTTATATGCAATAGAATTCTTAGTGTTTCATTCTAAGGAAAGCTTAAAAGCATATAATTAATATTAACATAGGTGGCTGAAAAAATTCCAAACTGTATTGCACATCAAGTCAGCTCACTAGACCATATCACTCACTGAATCTAATATGATATTTCTTGAGAAATCTTAGGTATTTTAAATATAGACATAGTACTATATTTTACTTTTTTATCTTTAATTGAAATTGTAGATAGTATCAAGAACCAGATTTTAGAAAAGGAAATAGATTCTCACTAAAACCACCAATTTCTTTGCTAAAATGAGTCAAGAACGATGTTGGAATCTATTACATATAAATAAATTAAGTAACAGCAACCAGAACAAAGAGAAGTATATTTTTTCTTTTTCTCAACTGAGGCTTTGGAATTTTCAAGGGCATGCCTTTGGAAATAAGCACATGCTGTAATTTCCTAGGCACACATCTGTAGTCACAGTATGTATGAAGCTGGGGCAGGAGGATTTCTGTGAGTTTGAGACCAGCCTAAGCTAAATAGTGCATTCAAATCAAAGCCGAACTATATAGGGACTATATAGGGAGACATATATATATATATATATATATATATATATAGACCTACATATATAGACCTAAAAAATACAAATTTTTAAAAGACATAAAATTATCTCATCATTATCTTTATTCCATTTTCATATCAAATGCATCATTTTGTTCTTATATTTTTTCTTATGAACAATGAAGAATATTAGCTCAGTTGTACCCAGTCATTTCTTCTTAACTTATCTTGGCAACTGAAGAAATAATATAGGCTTCTGAATTAGATAAACACACTTCTGCAGCTGGATATCCTATAAAATCACTTTAATTCTTCTGATTCTCATTCCTCCTTTGTAGTTTCATCTACAACTTCTGAAAAGTACCCACCTCCTTCCAGATAGAAATGATTTCCTTCACACACACACACACACACACACACACACACACACACACCATACCTTTCTTTTATTAATAACTCTAGTGAAAGTGGTATTTACAAAAAAATTAATTAAATTGCACAGTGATTAAATGAATTGAATTGCACAGTGATCGTGATGACTTAGCTTGCAAAGGAAGACGACTATATTTGCTTCCCTTTCTTCCACAGCTTTGATCTCTGAACATCTTTCCTTTCCTGTTTCCACTTCATTTTCTTCCTGCAACACTGTCTTTTCCAGTAACACTGTCTTCCTGTCTGGCATGCCTTGGGGCATAGGCTCTGGGCATAAACTGTTTCTTCTGCTGCGAGCTCTGTCCCAGCAATGTGCACACAGGCACCCGACACTTCTTCGCTCTGAAGTCGCAGCCTGCTTTGGCAGTATATACCTTCACTCTCTGGCAGAAGCCTCTCTCTTCACTTTCTCATTTACCTCTTGACTTGTTTTCTTGCTTATCTTGCCCTCTAGAGCAGGAGTTGGTAGACAATTAACTCTGGGAAAAATCCACCTGGTTTCAGAAGCTGTCTCAGTTACTCTTCATTCATTGCTGGGACAAAACACCAGACATCCAAAATGAAGGAAGAAAAGGTTTATTTAGCTCACAGTTAGTGGAGGTTTCAGTCCATGCTTGGCTGTTCCAAGGCAGCGCACCACAAGGAAAAGGAAAACCTTCTTCATGGTAGCAGAAAACAGCAAAGAGTAAAGGGAGAAACAGCTGCTACAACGGCTAGCAAGCCTTTCCTCCCTCCTTCTATTTGTATGTAGATCATCTGCCCCAGCATGCTGTAACACTCTTACCTATAATCTCAGCATTAAATCATGAATTAGTCACAAGCCCTAGAAGGTGTCCCATGACTGCATGAGGCTGTATGGGGACACCTAGACACAAACCACAACAGAAGCCAAGAGAACTAAGAATAGATTCTAATTCTTAATGAATCAAAATGTCAAAGTAAGCATAATATTTTTGGCAAACAAAAATAATCATTTCAAACTTCAATGTCCTTGAATAAAGGTTTTGGCAACAGATAATTGCTCCTCATGCTGCCTCTGTGGCACAATATCTGAGCCCAGAGGTGAGAAGCACACAAAGATCAATCGTTGAGTGCATAGATCCTAAAGCAGTAACCGTTGGCCCCATGCAGGGAGAGCCTGGGACCTTGCTCCAGTGGGTAAAGACCACTTCAGCCTTCCTGGCTTCTGCATCAATTTGCTCAACACAGGACCTCACTTCAGGAGCATTCCAGGAGCATTCAGGAGGGTGGGCTGAAAAGAGATTGCATCCCCGAGCGTAGGAAACACCACTAACCTGCTCTGCAGCAGAGGCAGTGCAGGAGAATACAAATAAATAATACCTCTTCTACATACTCCAAAATGCCATTAGTTCTCACAACAATATGTCCATATGCAGCTGCAAATATAATGGTACCAGTTCAAGGGACATAATACTTGCTCTCATACCACTGCAGGTTTTTAAGTTACTTTCATATAGAAACATTTCTTAGATTAATTTAGATATATACTATCATTGTCACTATCTCTTGGGTTTATATAAATGTGCAAGCAAAAGAAACTGACAGAGTTCTCCAAAAATTTCAACACAGTTGAAGAGTGATATATTTTGCTTCAAAGTCCTTAGTATCCAGTTCTTCTGCATAACTTTTGTCCTTGCTTACCTAGAGTGTTGGAAAACCTGTCTTAAAGTAGTAATTGAGTAATGACTTCAACACAAAATATTCAGTAACACTCCAAATTGTAGAATAGGCACTGTCCTGGTATTCTTAGTAGAGACCAAAAGAGGGTTTCTGGCAGTATATTATATATTTTAAAAAGTTAGAAGAAAGAATTTTCAATGTTTTCCCCATAAAGAGGTGAAGACTATTGGAGGAGATAAATATATTTAGCCAGATTTAAGCATTGCACAATGGATTTATATATTGAAATATCACATTGCACCCCATAAATATTCACAATTTTTATGGTTTTATGTGTTAGTTTAAAAGCAAATTGAATTTAAAATTTTAAAAGAAAGTCCTTGGGCAGAATCCAGAATTATGACATAGAAATGGCTGGCTGGCTATACCATCACAGGGTTGCTGTGTCTGGCATCAGTCAGGACTAACCAGGAAATCACTCTGCTTTAAATAAAGCTACTTTTATTCAGGACATTTTTGTGAAACTGCTCTAAGAAATGAGCCACCTGTTTGTATTCCAGGGAACCTTTCTCCACTAAATCCTAGCACTGTGCATTCTTTCCTGAGCCTTGGAAGAACTTCTTTACAAGGGAGAGGTTTCTCTTTTGCATTCCTCTGATGTCACTGCTATAATTGTGGAGTCTTCTAAGGAGCACAGCAGCTTTTCAAACAATGGATGCCACTCGGTGGAGGTGACAACAATATGTAGAATCAAGTCTGGGCCTGCACATATGCCACAACTACCAGGAGGTCGACAGTGACAATAAATTCACATCTAGAAGATCCTCTCAGGTTGTAAGCATCTAGAAAATTGAAAGAGTGAACATAGTAGAACAGAAGAAATAGGACAGTTAACATTTTGAGCATGTATTAAATGTGAGGCTCATTTCCAAGCCCTTCACATGCATAACTCACTTTATCATGGCAATACACACCTTGTGTCATAGGTCATATCTCCATTGCAAATGACAAACAAGAAAGGCCCAAGTGACAAGAGCCACTTTGTGCTCTGTCAGTTAGTACAGCCAGCTGCCAAAGGAAGGCCCACCAAACATAGCACAGTGCTAGTATGGAAGGAAGGAAATTTCAGAATAAACCAACAAAAGAAAAAAAAAAGGTTTTCTATAACATCTTCCATTAAGTGTGCCACAGAAATTACAGAACACTCAGCTAGACTGCATTTCACTTAGATAATGGATAGTCTTTAAGCATAAGTACATCCCATGTGTAGAATGGGATATTGTTATGTTAAACCATTGCTTTTCTGAAATTCAAATATAAATAAGAATTTTGTACTGCTAGGTCTGGCAAAACTTTATGTCATGCCAGAGCCAAATGTTTCTTTACACAATTTTATAAACTTTCACTTTCCTTCCAGGATAGGGGAGTCTGGTGTTTTTTTTTTTTTTTTTTTTTTTTTTTTTTTTTTTTTTTTTTTTTAACATAATTAGCAAACTGCATACTTTTGCCAGGATATATACACAACTTCTTTTTAAAGTTTTGTTATTTATATATTTGTAGTACATACTGACTACATTTATCATAGGAAGCTAGTAAATGGACATAGCATTTCTTGATTTTTTTTTTTTACCTCATCTGCTTCCCTCCCTCATCCTCCCAGCTTCTCTTAGACATATATGGTCTGTAGTACCTGATGACCACATTCCTCACAGGGATTTGGTGCATATCCACAACACTTTACAATCCACTCCCCCTTTTAATTTTGCTTATTCCCTCCCTTGTCTTTCAGTTCCCTTCTCATATGTCCAAGCACACAGTTTTTTCTGTGTGTGCGATGTTGGGATGGTTGAGCCTTTCAACTTGGTTGACCTGGGACCTTCCTAGGGAATTAGTGAAACACACTTCTGGGTGTGCCTGGGGAAGCCCATGGAAACCTGGTCTTGAGGTCGGTGTGTGGGCCCTGGTCATTCTCTTTCTGACTAGTTCCCTTTTCTTCTGCTTCCCAGATGCCATGAACTAAGCTCGGCCACACTTTCTCTATGACACTCCAGCCTTAGGGGTTCAGTCTGCTCAAGCACACACTGAACCCCTAAATCTACAAGCAAAAGTAAGCCCCTCTTCCTCCTTTAGTTCTTAGGTATCAGATATTTGGTCCTAACAATCAAAACCTCAGGATCAGATTTCTTTCATGTACTGTTTGTATACCTTAAAATAGTACCAATAGCCTTGTTGTACAGATGACTTTACTGAAGAGAAAAAAGTTACTATCTTCAAGTTATACAGAAAATTGATGGATAAAAAGTGCACAAACCCACTTCTCTCTGGCTGCAAAGGCTGTGCCCTCTACAACTTTACATTTTCCATCTTGATTATTGAGAAAAATTCTCTCCAAGTGGAGATTATTGCTCCTGTTCCAATTCAGAGGAAACAGGGGGGATCATTTCTCAAAAAGAAAGAGAAACAGTGTCTTCCATGTTTCCCCTCACCACTGTTGTAGGGAGTCTTGAGACTGAGATACCAACTCAGTGCAGACCTGGCCCGCAGATGCACCAGTGAGAGCAAATGAGAAGGTCACGCTGATTCTATGTGCAAATGGTGAGCCAGGTGTACAGAACAATGTGTGTGTACTTTCCACAGTGAATAAGGATGAAGATAGCCCCACTAGCAAAAGTCATTACTTTCAGAAGACAGGAAGTAAGAATGTCTTGCGTCATCCAGGCAGAGTAACCATGGTATGGTTCAGGTTATGTTCTTATTATCTTCAAGATCATCAGAACATTTTTAAATTATTTCATTGTTTATTTAAATTTTATTATTTTGAGGTTTGACATCAAATAGGAACTTCATTATACTTCAGTTTACTGGAGAATATTCATAAAACAATTTAGTCATAATTTCCAAGAAAAGTTTTTAAACTAACATTAAAGGTCAAAATGTGCCAACAAATAAAAAGAAAGTAAAGAAGAAGAGTAGAAAGAGCTGGGCTTTCACACTCTTAATTCTCAGATTTGTTGCTAAGATTTGTACCTGCAACCAGGGCCCAGCTCTAGGCTTGGATGGATTTTTCAGGTACTGCTTCAGATTGGAGATGTTGAGCAGCAATGGTGTCCACTTCTGTGCTCTGTAGCTTTGCCTCTCTGTGAAATCAGGTGATGCTTTTTGGCGGATCAAAGTGTAGGCAACACCCAATTCATTGCAACTTGTATCTACTTTAGTTACAATAATGCACTTTTTATGTTGCTACCCAAATTAGCTCCATAAAACACTATGAAGCTCAAATTGCAAGACCTTGATAATTTTCACTGGGTGCATTCTAAAGGCCACTCTCCTTTGAAGGAGCAGATCAGGTGCCCACCAGGATGCTGCCTGTCACCTCTCACTGGGCCTTTCTAGGCCCTCTGTTCTCCACTGACTGGAGGAACCCAAGAAGAGACTAAAGCATGCTCTCTGAGCTCTTCCTAACTCCAGCCAACTGCCTTTTAACATGGAGAAAGATATTCATGGCTTTATTCAATCTAAGATCATGCATTTCAAGGGAATGTATCATTCTTGGTTTATCCAAAACAGAATAAAAATTTGTGAATTATATTTTTGTGGAACTGAGACCACATGGGACATAGTTTAATAGGACTGAAAATGCAGCCCCTAGGAGCATGATGCTTGCGATGTCTCTAAACTAATATATCCCAGGCTTAGCCATAGCACAGGAGGGTTGGAACACACCCAAGAGGGGAAAAAAGCTGCAGATCTATTTACCAACCCAAAGAAAACAAATTTCTCCAGATAATAGAAAAGTACTCCGGAGAAAGTAAGATTTTTTTCACAATGAGTTTATCACTTGATAGACGTGCTCTATCTGCATGAGAACTACCTGGACCTATGATTTTTCTGAGCTACTCCCATTGCCTCCCTGATGACTAGCATTTGGCTTTATGTTTCTTGAACTGTACTGGCCACAGTATGTTGCATTTTTCTTACAATATTTATCACCCAAATGAGCCAGAAATGCCCCTCAGGTAGTCTCTTGAAGTGTACTATCCTGTACCTACAACTTTCCTGTAGAAAGTTGTCAGCTTACAGAATGAATCTGAAACTCATTTTAATATGTGACAGCACATATGCCAGCAGCATATGTACAGACAGCTCATGTAAAGAAGCCTCAATGCTGTGAGGTAAATACCAAACTGTGAGTCCTAGCACCAATTGCCACATAGCAAAGCACCAATGCCATGACCTCAGAGAGATGCAAATACACCCCAGTGCTACACTACCAAAACCCTATTTATCTTTCATTGTGTCTCTGCTTTTACAATTGTAGTTACTCTTGGGATTAACTAATTATTTAACTTAAGAAGTGGGAAAAGAAAACACAACCCCACAGTTTTAGGCAAAAACATTTCTGAACTTTGGAGTGAAAAGGACAAAAAAAAAATGGGGAAAGCACATGGTAAATCCCAACACTATAAAAAAAAAACCCTCTTAAGAATTGCCTCAAAGATATATTTCTACAGACTGCCACTTTATACTTGTCTCAATCATCACGTTGAAAAGAAAGAGCAAAATTTGGAAAGTGGAAGGAGCAGAGGAAACTGGGCTGGCCTCTCCTCTGAAGTTCAGCTGAGTGGAGAGGGCTCTGGGGACTGGAAACCAGTCTGTGCACCTTGACTCAAGTTTTAACATTGCTACTTGGCAGCGCAGATGGGCGCCCCCTTCTGCAGAGCTGGGTCTCTAAGGCTCTAGAGTTGAGGAGTTTTCAGAAGAGCTGCTGTGCGGCCTACCATTTTTCCTTTATTCTATGTCTCTGTGAGTCCCCTCTTCTTAATTTCCTTTCTATTTAAATGAGTAGATAAAAATAGAAGAAAGCATTTGTTTGTTGTTTTGTTTTGTTTTGTTTTGTTTTGTTTTTCAGGAAAAAGATATTATGATTGATACATTGTGTCCTCTCAGGCATCTAGAAACTTAACTTACTCAGCAGTTCTGCATCTAGGGGTGAAGAAGACATTCTCTTACCCTCGAGGACATTTTTGTTGTGTCAATTTGAAAAGTTTAGATCAACTATATGACTCAGCAGGAAACCAGGGTCCTTACTTTGTATTCATCCTGAACCTGTGCAAGGACCACTCCTCCTCTCCTGGCTTCTGGTGCAGACTATTTGGCTTCTGCATGGGACTCTTCAGCCTTCTGGGATAGTCTCTAGCCTTCATTGTAGATTCTCCAATGTTCCATCACAGACTCATCTCCAGACCTTGGACTGAACCCTTCAGTCTCCATTGTGCAGACCCCCTCTGCACACTTCCTCATCCAACTCTATGGCTTATCATCACAAGACAATCTTGTCATTTCTTATGCATTTGGGTATCTTGTGTCATATCTGTACCTCTAGTAAACTGTGATTGATACAAAAT
>NW_004524696.1:5459033-5460068 GCF_000260255.1 Octodon degus | reverse complement strand
TGGTTGGATCAGCCCAAACAGGGCAGGGGGAATGGCGTGGTATGTCATGCCTGGTCCCTGCGCGTGCCTAAGCTTGCTTAAGCAGGCACTTTACTCTGCTCAGTTATCTCACAGGCCTCTGTCTATTCATTTCTGCAACCAAATTTTGACTTGGTCTTTAATCTTATTTTTTTATTTTTTTGAGTTGTTTGTGTAGTCTAGATATTAGTTCTCCATCTGAGGAGTAGCAAGCAAAAACTTTTGCCAATTCTGCAGGTTTTATCTTCACTGTATTAATTGATTCTTTTTCTGTACAGAAGAGTTTTATGAATATTTTTTAAAATATATTCTAATTTTCAAATGTTTTTTCATCATATTCTGTAGGGACTTAAAGTTCAATATATCAGCACTTGATGAAAAATACCTGTTCCGTGTTATGACTAACATGTAATATTCAGACAGATAGTGAAGCTAAGCTTAACAGCCTAGGTTGCATGGTAAGAAAAATAAGCTTCTCTTCTGGAGGGTCCACAACCTAAGTTTGCAGACCAAAATTAGAGAAAAGGGAGGGCTGCAAGGAAAGTCAACATTTTGGCCCTAGCCTTCCAAGGTCAATTAAGACGCAGGACATATGAGAACTTCTACTGTAATATCACGTAACTCAGTAGTGTCCCAAATTTTCTTTTTTAAAATTTTTTTAATTTTAATTTTTATTTTTATTTCTTTCATAATTTTATTGGTAAACAAATAGCAATGAGTTAATTTCAAATCAAATCACTAGGACAGTTTCAATAACTAACACACTGCATACATTCTTAGTGGTTAATTGCTGTACAAGATGTGGACTTGAGATACAATTTACAAACACCATTAGAACAAATCATTCTATTCATTAAGAGAATGTAACTATATATCTATCTTAAACACTTTGAATACACAGGAACAAAATGGACATCCATCTGTATACCCTTTTTTGCTAAGACCCGTTATTTGAATATTATAGGTGTGTAAACTCAGCAAAATATTCTAAAAGAGTCCAGTAGCCCATAATGGCAT
>NW_004524696.1:5446256-5453520 GCF_000260255.1 Octodon degus | reverse complement strand
TGCAGGGATTGCAGCTGCAGGGTTACACCCCAGGCATGTATACCATGCCTGAGCTGTGCCTGCAGGCGTTAAGGCAGAGTAGCAGGGAGAGGAAGCTCTCCCTCACACTCATTTTGTCTGGGCTAGGACTGGGTCTGGGAGTTCCCAGAACGCAGCAGAAATTCCTACTGGGCGTGTGACGTGGGGGAGGTTCTGAGGAGTGGTGGGGGGCGTCCCAATCAGGTGGGAGAGAGTCTGGCCCACGCTGCGCCTGGGCTGGGACTGGTCCCGCCGGTGCAGGTTAGCAGGAAGCTCTCCCACACACTCACCAGACCTGGGCTAGGACTGGGTCTCCCAAATTTTCTGATCAAGGAGATTATGGGGCCAAAGAGAAAAGTGATCGATGATGTAGAGTGTGCCTAAGAAGAGTCACATGGAGAGAAAACATTCTCTCAGGCTTTCACAGAGAGCACATTGGCCAAACAATGGCCGTGACCCATCCACATGGCTGTCACTGCCAAAGGATCTACAATCTGAGGTACAGTATCTCAGAATAAATTCTGAAGGGATTTCACTGAACTTATCAGTCCCAAAAGCTACAGCCATTGTTGCATAGGTCCTGCTTTACCTTGGTCTTAACCATCCAACAGAATAGTATTAAAACAAAGTATAAGAAGTAAATCCATGCTGTTATGTTGAGCTGTAGGGGACTCAGGTCAACAATTTCTGACATTGTCAGTGAAGCAGAAGACCCAATACTATTATGTACTACTGAACTCTTTTAGAATATTTTGCCAACTTAACACACCTATAATATTCAAATAACAAAACTTAACAAAAAAAAAAGGGGGATACAGGTGAATGTCCATTTTGTATCTGTGTATTCAAAATGGCTAGGATAGATGTATAGTTACATTCTCTTAATGAATATAGGGATTTGTTCTAATAGTGTTTGTAAATAGGATATCATGTCTGCATCTTGTACAATAATTAACCACTAGGAAAAATGTATGCAATGTGTTAATTATTGAAACTGTCCTACCTATTTGGTTTGAAACTGTCTCATTGCTATTTGTTTCTCAAAAAAATTATGGAAAAAATGAAAAAGAAGAGTTTCAGTCTAATATAGTCATATTTTTTACTCTTGCTGCTATTTCATCATATATTTGAGGTTTGATTTAGAAAAACCTTTACTACACGTATAGCTTCAAGTGTTTTACCTACTTTAACTACAAGAAGTTTTAATGTTTCTGTTTCAATGCTTAGATTTTTGATCTATTTTTATTTTAATTTCACACATTGTAAGAGATAAATGTCTAATTTTAGTCTGTTACATCAGATAACCAGTTTTCCTAACACTATGTGGTGAATAGGCTATCTTTCTCCCACCATATCCATTTTGGACCCTTTTTCAAAGACCAAATAGTTAAATATTTCTGAGGAGGTTTCTATTTCCTCTATTCTGTTCTATTGATTCATGTATCTGTTTTTGTTCTAGTACCATGACAGTTTTATCACTATAGCTTTGTAGTATGGTTTGAAGTCTGGTATTACTGTTCCACTTGCTTTGCTATTACTGTGAGGAGTTACTTTTGCTATTTGGAGCCTGTTCTTGTCCTCCATGGATTTTAGTAAACTGTGTTATTGGTATTTTTATAAAGACGGTATTGAATCTGCATAAAAATCTTGGAAATATAGGGATTTTGACAATAATGGATCTGCCTATATAGAACCAGCGGGAATCTTATCACTTTCTGGTGTCCTACTCAGTCTGCTGCTTCAAAGTAGTGTACTTGTGTTTAAAGGCCTTTTACTTCCTTGGTTAAGTTAATTCCTAAACAATTCATTTTGCTTAAAGTGAGTGTGAATGATATTATTATCAGCAGTTCCCTTTCATCTTGTTCATTGATGGTGTACACAAATGTTGATAATTTTGTGTATTGATCTTGTATCCTGTTACTTTGCTGAAATTAGTTACTAGTTCTAATAATTTTTTGATGGAATTCCTTGGTCTTCTATGTGAAGTATGATGTCATCTACAAACAGACTAAGGTTTTGCTTCCTTGTATGTGTCACTTTTATTTCTTTTTCTTGCCTAATTAATTTGGGTAATGTTTCAAGTACTATGCTGACAATAGACATCTTTGTCATGTTCCTGATTTTAGGGGGAATGCTTTTAGTTTTTTCCCCATTTAATGTAATGCTGACTATTGGTTTGTCATAAATAGCCTTTACTATACTCAGGTACTTCCATGTCTGTTTTCTACATTTTGGTCATTGTGAAATTGTGTTTAATTTTATCAAAAGGCTTTCTGCATATATTGATATGATTATGTAATTTTTGACCTTGTTCTTCTTTATGTGATATATTACATTTGTAAACTGATATATATTGAAACATCTTTACATTTCAAAGATAAAACTTACAGAATTATTCTGATTATTTGGATAATGTCTGCATTCTATTTGCTAATATCTTATTATTTTTACATCTATGTTCATTAAAGAGATTGGCCTTTTATCTATTTTTAGGTCTGTCCAAACTTTTGTTTCTATCAAAAATATTCATAAGTTTTTCCCTACAGCATATTCAGCCCTCCTCTATCTTCTGAGGTGGGCTTTTTATGGAGACATCTTTTTGCTTCATGAGTTTTGAAGGGTGGGCTTGCTGGGTAGATTAATCTGGGTTGGAAGTTATTTACACTTAAGTCTTGAAATACTTTGCTCCAAGCTCTCTGGACTTCATAGTTTGTGCTGAGGAGCAGGTTGTGATGCTGATTGATTTACCTTTTGTGGTTTTCTGTTTGTTTTTCTTTAGTCACATCTAAAATTCTGGGCTTTTGCTGAAAATATAATGTGGAAATCCTTTGGTAAACTTTCCCTATCATAATTGTTTTGAGGTTTATAGGCATAACTTACTTATATTTTAAAATCTTTTATGATATTGGGCAAGTTTTCTTCTATTAATATAATACTGGCAAATCCATTTGTGCAATGTGGTGGTTTTTTTCCTAATTGATCAGCCTGATTTTATTGTCATCTAGTAGCTGCTGGATAGCTGTCTCCTGTTCTTTTATTTTCATTTGCTAGGTTTCATTGGAGTAAAAACCTGAATGATATGAGAGGAGACATTACTCAGATGAGAGGTGTCCAGGATGGCACCCTAGGTAATGTCATTATTTAAGTGATATTTTTTGAACCAGAAAGTGAAAGCAATGAAATATTCAGAAACATAAGGAGAAATCCAAAGAATCATGGTGTGATGGGCTGAGTTCTTTTGTAGGGCATACACAAGGGCATGTGATCTAGTGATGATGAAGGTACCTTTGAATGATGTCACAGAATATCAGAGAGATAAGGACTAGACCTGTAGTGAAAAGTATAAGGGAGTGGTATAGAGAAGTGACACTGGATAGCCATGGATTTGAAATGTTTGTAGAAATTTCTGAGAAAATACATCCACCTCATTAGCTGACTCTGGCACCATGTGACTTCTGATTCCTCACTAAAGTAAAACATGGCCATGAAAGGTAAAAGTTCTGAATCAACTAGTACATTAAGGCAGACATAACAGCACAAGTAAAGACACTCAGAAGTGAGGACCTCAGAACTGCTTCAGAAAGTGGCGAGAATAATAGGATAAGTGAGTTTGAAAGAAGGAATATCATGAGAGAGATTAATGGCAATGTGTCTCTTACTGTAATACTTTTAAATATAAACCTTTTAATTGCATTTTGTGATGATACCTCATATGGTGAATGAGTGGTCTAAATTAACTCTATGCATCCATTTCCTAATTTCTACCAGGACATACAATGTTTGTATGGACAACTGGTGTGCATTTTTTTCTTTGAGATAAAAAATTTCAACTGTAATCACAAAGGGAGATCCTTGGCCTTTAAAAACAAGTACAAAAATGTTTTCTGAAATCATGATACAAGGCTTGAAGTTATGATTGTGTCATCATTATCTAATTTCCTAGGATTTCCTGAGGTTTTGTGAAGTTTCCATAACCATCCCAAGTGCTTTCCCAATACTGATTTATTTAATCTGCACATTAGACCTGTGGCTCATTTCGTAATGTCTGAGCTGCAGATCAAGGACCTGAGTTACATGATGGCCCATGACTAACCCGGACCCAAGCATCTCATGTGGAGCCTGAAGTCAGGGAGGGAGCCATCACTCTCAGGCAGGCTGTAATCATCACTATAGAAGTCTGGGCCAGAGCTCCCAGGAGACCTTAGTTCACAGCATTCAATTCGTTCATGCTAAGCTTTTCAGCTGTAAATAATTACCAGAAATACTTTTCTCATGGTAACTTTGATTTCTTTCTTTTATTCATAGGAGAATTGTAATAATTGCTCTAAGAAGGTAAAATAAGAAAAAATAGGGAATATATCATGTTAGAAGTTACTATTTGAGCAGAAAAAACAATTAGGAGCCTATCTCTGCATTGGAGATTAGGTTCAAAAAATCATCCAGCATTTCTCAAGTAAATAAATAATGTGCGACAAAAGGAGACAAATAAAAGAGGTCCTTGGCCTCTTGGAGAAGAGTTGGTTTTAGTACAAAACACACTATGTACTTCTTTGTGGGCAAAATCACCAGGGCTAATTCTTTGCCAGATTTATAGAGAACCAAGAATCTCTGCAGTGGTGGAGAACCATCATTTGGACACTGTGCTGGCAGGACAGCGTGAACAAACCCTCCATGTCCTATGTATCCCTTGGAGAGATATTCTTCTGCTGAAGATGAGAGCAGACCTACTGCAATAATGAGGTTCAACAAAATGACACTTCGAGCTCATACACTGAAAAACTAAGAAGGCACCAGCAGGACCTGCTGGTCCAAGCACAAGCATAGCATGGGTGAGACACTCTTCCACCACCTTGGGACCCCCCCACAACACTCCATAGCAACCCACTCACCCTGCCCACCATGTGAGAATTTATGTCGGGTTCTAGGGAACTCCAGATTCAGTCCTAGCCCAAGCCTGGTAAGTGTGTGGGAGAGCTTCCTGCTACCCTGCACAAGGGGAACCTGCCTGTCCCAGCCCAGGCACAGCATGGGTGAGAGCCACTTCCACCCCCTTGGCACCCCTACCACTGCTGCTCAGCACCGCATGCCACCCTGCCCACCGAGTGAGAATTTTTGCTGTGTTCTGGTGTCCCCCAGATCCAGTCCTAGCCCAGGACTGTGAGTGAATGTGAGCGCTTCCTCTCCCCCCTACTCCACATTGTCCTCCTACAGACTCAGCTCAGGCCTGGCATACAGGACTGGGGTGAAACCCAGAAACTGCAATCCCTGCAGAGAGAGTAGGGGACAAAACAATCAGCTAGTCCAAGAGCAGAATATCTTACCAGAGGGTTACAACGGGGTCACTCCCAAGGGTGACAGAACAAAGGAGCTGAGCACAGCAGCCAGACCCAAGCCAGGCACAGAGGGATAAATCCAAACTTTGTATATCTACACCTGAATTTCAGTAGGTGCAAAGGTTATAACTGCACCAAAGCTCTACAACAAAGATCGAAAGACAGTACTACACAAAATGACAAAGAGAAAGAGCAAAATGCAATCTCAGACACCAAGCCCACCAATAACAATTGCAGAGGACAATAACACAGAACAAATTGGGAATCACAGCTGAAATCAATGAATCAACAGCTTCAGACATGAAAAAAACAACTGCAGAAATGTATAGAGGAACTCAGATTGGAAATGAAAAAGAAATCCCTGAATTAATAACATCTGCAATAAAGAATCAAATGCAGAAACATATGGAGGAAACCCAATGTCCACCGAGAACAAGTGCAGGGGACACTAGCTCAGCTTAAGTATATGAATTACTAGCATCAATAGTAAATAAGCAACAGCAGAAAGTCATAGAGTAACTCAGAGCAGAATTCTTTTCTACTAGCTCAGCTCAGATGTACGAATTCATAGTGTCGATAGTAAATAAGCAACACCAGAAAGTTATAGGTGAACTCACAGTGGAATTTTCTGAAATAAGAAAAGAATTCTTGAAACTCATTGTATCTGAAGTAAAGAATGAACTACAGAAACATAGGGAGGAAAATCAATCTGAAAAAAAAAAAACACCACAGTAAAGGATTGATAATTGCTTCAAAGGAAGACATTGATAAAAAAAAATAGAGGAGATTAGAAAAATGACAGATTTCTTGAAAGAGCAATACAGGAAAGAAATACATGGCATGAAGCAGAGTCAAAGAGATACAGGGGAACTTAAAATATCAATCACAAGCTTGCAAACCCGTTTAAGTGAAACTGAAGACAGAGTTTCAGATATTGAAGATGCTAGTGCAGTCACAAGAAAAGGGAAAAAGGATCTCTTAAAAAAAAAACTAGGATGCAGGAAAAAAATAATCCATCACCTGCAAGATGATGCAAAGATGAACAATATGAGACTAATAGGTATCAATGAGAAAGGAGTCAATACAAATGACATTTTAAAAATATGGGCAGAAGTAATAGCAGAAAACTTCCCAAATATGAAGAAACAATCTGCCATTCAGGTAATGAAAGCATACAGAATGCCAAGTAACTTCAGCCCAATTAAAAACACACCAAGACATATAATAGCCAAGATCCCAGAAATTCAACTCAAGAATGATATACTGAAAGCCACTAGAGAAAAGAAGCAGATCACATTCAAAGGAAAACATATCAGAATTATGGCCAACTTCTCATCACAAACCATGAAGGCAAGAAGAGCATGGAGCAGAGTACTTCAAGTCCTCTATGAAAACAAATTCCAGCCCAGACTACTATACACTGAAAAATTCTCTTTCAAGTTTGATGGAGAAGTGAAATACTTCCATGACAAAGAACATTTAAAAATTTGATGATGACAAAGTCAACCCTACACAGGCTACTGAAAGATGTTCTAGAGAGGGACCAAAATGATCAGTACTCCATGAATGAGATCAGAAGCAACCAACTAAATAGGGCAAGCAATTAAACAAGAGAAAAGGAGTAAACAATAATATGTCAATCATGAATCAATACATGTCAATTCTAAACATCAATATAAATGGACTCAATTCACCAATTAAGAGAAATAGAGTGGCATACTGGATTAGGAAACAAAATCCAACAATACACTATATACAAGAAACACATTTAATTCATAAAGACATTCATAGGCTGAAAGTCAAAGGATGGAACACAATATTACATGCCCTAGCACCTCAGAAAAAAAGCAGGGATATGAAACCTATTCTCAGAAAGCTATTCTCAACTTCAAACCAAGAATGATCAAGCAAAA